>NW_026263672.1:0-142702 GCF_009650485.2 Drosophila albomicans
ACTGTTTCTTTTTAGTAGTGAACTTGACTTTCAGCGTATTTATTGTTGGTTTTCTATTTAACTCATCTAAGAGCCATACCCCTTAGGACATCACATAATATATGTTTGCTAATATCTTCGAGTTCATACGATCCAAGGTATTTCTATACATTATTCCCAATATGAATAGTTGTTCCTCCCATCTACGTTTGGTAAATAATTGTATGTGTGAAAGTCAATAGAGCACACTCATAATTTCTATTTAATTCAATTTGTGGAAAAAAATTTCGGTTAATAACTGACTGTGTTTCCATTTAATGCAAATGTTAGTGATTGTAGACATTTTGAAGTCTGAGTTGTGGACTGTTGTTTAATCATCATATCATTAGTTTTATAATTCATATTTTTAAAGTATAATGAATTGATCAAAGCCTTTTCTGTATCGCCCATTTTTCATATCATCATCTTAGAGATTAGTAGAAAATCCAAATTTTCTCCTCCAGCATTTTTCGTGAAATTCCATTAAATGATTCATGAGTCCATGTCGACTGTTTGAACGTGATCTCGAATATTAATGACGCATATTCAAATCATCATTGAAAAGAAAATTAGGATTATGTCACGTATTAAAATGCTTCGGTATAATATGTTTGACATAAATAGATATAATCATATTCTTATGTCTTCCCTACAAAAATAGTCCTTCGGTGATATTATTCCTGCTTTTTCATCAAATGCCACATCATCGTATTTATATCTATGATGGAATTATTTTTAGCTTGTGCGGTTGATAACAACTCTGGCATCGTTTCCGAGAATTAAAATATCCATTCCTTGAATTTGTTGATATGTTTTTCCAATATCATATTTGGGTTGGTATAGCAACTCTTTAAAAAATTACATAAAATTTTCAGAAATTTGAGACATTGGGACTCTCTATAAGACTAAGCATCAACATTTGGTTTTCCACAATTTGATGGTCAACAATTAATTGCTCTAATTGATGGGGTAAGCAAAACAGCTATGTGAGGTTGGTTGATTATTCTCTCCATGTCCACACCCCCTCAATGTTTCGTACTAGTATGCTTTTCTTATGTCTTAAAAAAACGCATGATAGTGAGATAAGTATCTTCATTCAATGGGAAACGTTTGATGATTGAGGTTGCTACTAAAATGGCCAAACGTTTTTATAATTTAAATTAGTTCAATCAAAAAATTGCAAACAGGGTAGTGGTCTTGTAAACAATATAATTAGACTCTCTACCTTTTGAGGCTCATATACCTGGATACAATTACTTGTGGACTGGAACAAAGTAGAGAAACGATTAGCACGTGGTGATCGTGGAATTAATGGTTTGGATGAAGCGTGTAGAGAGCATGATATTGCATATTCAAACAGTAAAGAGTTGAGTGAACGTCATAAAGCTGACTCAGTTTTAATTGAAAAGGCTTGGAATCTCGTGTAAAAGCGTTAGACAGTAGTATTGGAGAGAGAGAGCAGCAGCATACTTTGTAACAAACATGATGAAGACGAAAGAAAAAATTTGTAATGGATCAAAATCAGGAGAGAAAGAAAGAGTGAAAACATCATTGACTACAATAATCAAAATGCTACAAAGGAATTGAAAAAGAATAAACCGCTTGATATCTTGAGTGCAATAAAAGTTGCACGTAAAGCAGTATCGAACTCGATGGGATGTAGGAAAATGTTGTTATTCCACGTATTATAAATGTACCCAAGATAGGTGGGTTCTTACCACTTGTCCCAATTTTAACAGCTCTGAGCGCTGTAGGTAGTTTGGCGTCAGGTAGTGCAGCAATAGTAAAATCTATTAACAATGCAAAGATGGCTAAACAACATCTAGAGGAAAACAAGAGGCATAATAAAAAAATGGAGACGGTTGCATTGGGAGCTGGCTTGTATTTACAACCATACAAAAATGGATATGGTATATCATTTGCTAGAAATAATCAAAGTCAAAAACGCATTCAAAAAAACTAATAGGTAAGCTACGCAAGAGAGCATTATCAAACTTTGATATAATGAAGTTTGCCTTTAGAAAGATTCCTCATTTTTCGAGGTGTTTATATGAAGGATCAATTACCCAAATTTCCACATCATTTCGAGTGTGGAATAATAAATTTAGCAGACTCAATATCGAATGGAACGCATTGGGTAGCATATTACAGAGAGGATTAGATTCTTATTATTTCGATAGTTTTGGGAATTTACAACCACCATTAGAAGTAGTCAGATATTTAGGAAAAAAACATTAAGTACAATTATGAACGTTTTCAAAATTTTGGGACTGTAAACTGTGGACATTTGTGTTTAGAATTTTTAATGTGGTGTATGTCGGTTGAAGAGTAGGGAGACACTTATCAGCGGGACGGTTGTCCTTCTCTAGCACTTGAGAAGTCCTACAGCTAGCAACAACTAGAAAGTCAACCAATCAAAGGAAAACGTCCTTAGGTAATAAAAACCTTTGAAAACAACAGTGGAAGGGGAAAGTGTCAAGTATAAAATCAGCTAGCCACTCGAAGGAAAATATCATTCGGTCATCACCACTCATCGCTCAACAATACCAGCAGCAGTATCATCACCGCCAGGAGCACACACGATCAACACTGAAGAGCAGGAGCACTAGCAGCAGCAGTACTAGACACACACACACACACACACACACACACACACACACACACACACACACACACACACACACACAGACACCAAATAATCAGGATGAATCCATCGTTTGAGGCTAGCAACGGAGAGGAGATTGACTTCACCGAAGTTAATCTTCCTCTATTACTCCTCTTGCTGAGGACATTCAATTCCTCGCCAATGACATGGAGATTGAATCAACAGTGAAATATTTGAATGCAATCAAGAAAAAACAGAAGCTCCCTTCCGCTCTCTACCAAGGAATACGGAATTCAGAATATATGGAGCGTCTAAGGTTCCTAGTAAATTTAATAGCAATTCGCTAAAACTAACATTGGAAAAGTATTTAATTTACCTCCCGAAATGGTATGATGAAGTTAAATATGTATACATTAAAGAATTAAATACTGGTAATTATACCATAACAAAACAGGATTATGGAGAAATTGTATTCAAATTGAAAATGTAATAAAATATATGCAAAACAATAAATTATATTAACAAAATAAAATAAAAAAAAAAATTTTTAAATGGGGACTGGTAAATTTGGGGAATTTCAGCCCGTTTTTCAGCTTTCTTTTCCAGCTTATTAGTTCTGATACTTATTATAAATAAATGTTAATGAAATATAAATTCGAAATTTCATTAGGGAATGGGAAATTGGGGAATTTTCAGCTTTCTTTTTCAGCCACTTTTCTTCTTTTTACATTGTGTCAATAAATGTAATTGAAAATTTAATTTCATAATTTTAGATGGGGATATGGGAAATTGTAACAGATCTGTTAACAGAAACAGGTCCGTTATCAGAACCGGTTACCTGATCTGTACAACCAGGTCTGTTTAAAAGAACAGCTAGCTGTTCGATACAACCAGGTATCTGATCTCTACAACCAGGTCTGTTTAAAAGAACAGTTACCTGGTCGATACAACCAGGTACCTGATCTGTACAACCAGGTCTGTTTAAAAGAATAGCTAGCTGATCTATTTAACAGTCTGATAGCTGATCTATACAACCAACTCTCTTCATAAAAACATGCTAATGTATCTATTTATTGGTTATATATGGTTATGTTTCGTAAAATAGATCACAGTACACTAATGACCACAAGACTGAAATAATCATTAATCCACTAACAGTTGAATGAGATAAATTTGATAGAAAATGAATCAAAAAGTTTTAACTCAATTAACTAAAAGCCGAAATGCTCTAAAAAAAAATTTTCTGATCTTAAACAACTTAAAAGTCAGAACAGTATTGGTCTGGAGGAAACATTTAAACCTATAACTGAACCACTACATGAACTTGTGAATGATAACAAAAAATTTCAGACATTGATACCATCAGAGTTTAATAATGTTGAGACTGGACAAAAAAACTATGCAAAACTACTCTCCAATCGACCGAGAGAGAAACACCCCACCTAACAAGAAAAGGAAACTCACATTTCACAGTGCTAAGAGTCAATTCTCAAAACCTAAATATGATATTGAGAAGGCATTGGATTGGGGAATGTATAGTGTTAATGCTCAAGATGATGATGAAGATGATGATAATGATGATGATGATCAATTCTTTTCTCAACCAGCTATAGAAGACACATCGTTTGAAGGCTTACCTCATACCTCGAAATCGTTAGCGAGAGAAGGTTCTCCTTATTCATCAACTAAGTTTATGAAACAAATATCCCCCCACACTTCGCTTCCATTACCGGTTCAAGGCTCACCCCATTCATCATTGCCGTTAACGAGTCAAGAGCCCTCTCATTCATCGAACGTGTTATCAAATGAAACAGCTATACATTCAACGCCTTCGATAACGAGTCAATCAATCCAACATGAAGACAACTCAAAAAATTTGAATATCAGTGAACTGGCACGGGAAGATCTTTTGGATAAGACATATGGTCCATACAAAAATGCAAGTGGACAATTAATGTTGGGGAATTCACACATTAATGTGACTCACAAAAAAATTGAATTGGATGATGGACAAAACTGGCGTCTTACAAGTGGATTTCATTAATATTCCACCGCCTACCTCAAAATTATAATTCAAATGATCTAGAAATATATATATAAATTTTATTGATAACTAATGTGCACCGGAGAAATTTTAATTCCGATGGACAGATCAGAGGAACAAAGGCAAAGAAATATACAAAAATTATTAAACCACTCTTAACAAAATCACGTACTGCTGAGTCTACACCTAAATTCTCAAAATCAATTGTTTCTGGGAGTGGTTTCATGTCACTCGCGACGAATAAACCCAATTATGTATATTGGGACGATCCAAATGAGTTGGTTGAACGATTACAACTCTTAATTGCCTCTCAAACAGATGGAAATACGAATCATACTAATGAAATTACGTCAATAATTGAAGAATTGAGAGAGGCTCAAATTATACACTAAATTCATATATAATTGATTGATATTATTGAAATGAGCTTATAATCATCATGTCTGTTGACAAGTTTGGACGTTATGTAAATGATAAGCAGATCTCTATTCATTTAAAACGACGTGAGAAAATACCAGGACTCCACATTGATAATGATGGAAGTTATAATATTCAAGGAAGACGTTTAAAAAATGGTCGCTTACCAATTGAGAATGCCGACTTGGCGATAAAAGAATATGTGGACCAAGTTGTAAACGATTTGAGAAATTTTCTAACATCAATGATTTCAAGTCATCAAGAAAGGAATGAGAGATTATTATCCGATAAATTGACTACAGTTGATCAGCGAATAATCAAGACTGAGAAAACTACATCAGATATTCTTGATAAAATTATTATATTATATAAATATGTCTAGACGGGGAATAATTAATGAAATACATGCTCCTTCACGTAAGCATTTTCTTAGACAAAAAGGATAAACGAATTATGGCAAGCTGACTTGGTTGAAATGGGGAAGTATGCACACTCAAACAATGGGTATCGCTACATGCTAACAGTGATAGACACATTCTCAAAATTTGGATGGGGGGAAGCAATAAAGTCTAAAAATGCAAAAGACGTTGCTGAGGCCATGGAGAAAATATTTCAATCAGGGAGAGGATTCCCCAAAAATCTTCAAACAGACGATGGAAAAGAGTTCTTTAACACCCAATTTAAGATATTAATGAAACGATATGGAATCAACCACTATTCAACATTTAGTAGTCTAAAGGCGTCAATTGTTGAACGATTTAATAGTTCCTTAAAAGACCTAATGTGGCGTGAATTCAGTTTCAATGGGACATACAAGTGGGTTGATATATTCAAATCACTAATTTCCGTTTACAACAATAGACATCATAGAACTATACGAATGCCACCCGTTAATGTAAACACTAAAAATGAGAAACATATTTTGAAAACTGTCTACAACAACATTAAAATGTTTGCGGGTAGCAAATTGAAAATGGGTGATTATGTACGCATCAGCAAGTACAAACACGTATACTCCTAATACTCCTAATTGGACAACTGAAATTTTTAAAATAAGCAAAGTACAAAATACTTATCCAACAACATACTTACTACAAGACTTTAATGGGAATCCAATTCAAGGTGGTTTCTACAAAGAGGAACTGAAAAAAAACAAGTTTTCCTAACACTTATCTGGTTGAAAAAGTGTTAAAAAAGAAAGGCAATAGAGCTCTAGTGCGCTGTTGGGTTTCCCCAAAACCGAAGACAGCTGGATTCATAAGAATGAAATTTTGTAATAATATAAGATTGAAAACAATTTTGTGTTTTGTATTTTTTCTTTTTTTTCTTTTTATTTTATCTTCAAGTTATTTATAGTTTTTTATTTTTCTTAATTTACTAATATATACATATACACTTAATTTTAAACATTTTTTATTTTTTAATTTATACATTTTAATTTTCAATAAAGCATTGTTTTATTAATCTAAACATCTAGTTTTCTTTTTTTTTCAATCTATCCATTAACATGAAATGTAATACTAATTGTCCTTCGTAAATGTTGATCGCACTTTCATTATTATCCAACTTTCTTTTAAGATTATTTATTTTGTTCACACTAGTTTGATTACTGTGTGAGTTCTCTAGCGCAAACATTTGGCTGCGCCAAACTCTTGACTCCGCTTCTAAAATTGATATGGAACTCTCAATTTCAAAGGAAAATACTAAATAATGTGCGCTTGCTATAGTTGAAATCTTATCTTCTTCTATTATTCGCTTATCATCCTGACTATCTAATGTAGTTTTTGTTACTTCGACTGTAGTGATTTCATGCCCTCTAGACCTAAACATCTGCATACGAGAACGTTCTTGCTTTCCTGTATACAAAGTATTTAAATAATTTGATAATGAAATGCCCATCAAACAACATGCCTTTACCCCCTTATTTTTTTTTATGCATATTTCACCAGAGTTATCGAAATTTTCATTAGTGTACGCATACATTTTTGAGCGTAAACCAACAAACTCAGTCATTGGTTTACCATGCAACTCATCCTTAAAGAAACCCAATCGTTTCTTATTACATTTCTTAAACTTATACAACTCGGCCAATTCATCTGGATATTCGGACGTGTCAAACTTTAACTCCACATCATCCCGAATTTATGCATAAAAATCATTTGTTTTTATGCTGTAAATAAATGAATCCGTATCCATATAATTTAATTTGAGTGCTTTTCCAAACTTAGGTTTCATGTAGTCATAATGGAAGTCATACATTTTGTATTTTGACATCTCCAACACTACAAATCCTAAATAAATTGGTTTATCACAAATGTTGTGTAACCTCTTCATTTGAATTGCATACATAGTTTCACTGAACCTTGATGCACTATGAAAATTAGATTTTGATATTAAATCCCTGGCACATAATTTGGGTCGTCCTGACTTCCTATTTTCAATTGGATACTCCCACTCCGTTATTATCCGTACATCCACCCTTTTTTCACTGTTTTCCATGGTTTTTCCATAAACAGCATTGTTCAATAATTTTTAAAAAAATCTTTTTCAAAATTATTTTTGGCTCTGGTCCTATGCTCAGTGTTTTATATCAATATATTTCTTGAGCCAGGCTTTCTGCCTAAATTGAAGGATGGAGTGAATTTTTTTTAATTCCAAGCCATGTCTCATACACTGTTTTAAAGTCTTATAGTATATGATATAATTCTTCTTTTCAGCGAGATCGGCTATTAACTTTGGAGTTTTACAACTGCTTGATGGTAGCTTGTTATCCGGACAGAATGGTAGATCATTATGTTCATCATGGATTGAGTAAGGTAATCTAGATCAACCTCTAGAATATATCCATACTCACTATTTTCATGAATATTTTCTAGATTAAAACTCTTAATCTGATTCGTGTCTAACCATTTGAAGTCACCGTAAGGTAGTGGTTCAGACATAGCCCATCCATACAAATTGTTTGCAAGATTGCATTGTTAGTAGGATCGAAATCTTTTAAGTATTTGTGGTTTGCTTTTGTATGTCTATGACTACATTGCACCAACCCACCCCGAATTCCACTCTTAAAATATGTAATCATATCAATATCAGTGAGTAACTCGAGTTCAATCTCTGTGGTTTTTAACATAGCATCCCACGACAATCCTGGTGTAGTATAATAATGGGCTGGGTCAAGATTGTAAATTGAAGAACAAATTGCCCTAAAATTTTGGAAAACGTCTGTTAACAATAAAACATCAGCTTTCAAATACAATTCTAAGTATTCCTTCAATGAACGACAATTAAAATGATACCATACTTGGATGGCATGAGCGTAATCCTCTTCTGAACATTCTGACTCTGTTAAATTACTATAGAACTTGGATCTTGGTGGGAGAGAAGTTTCATCTAGTTTTTCAACAGAATCTAAATATTCGTAGGGAAAACACCTTTCCTGCGAAGTAGTTTCAAAATCTGACTTGTTTTTGTACTCTGATTTCAGCACATTGAAATTC
Organism: Drosophila albomicans; assembly: GCF_009650485.2. Classification (NCBI taxonomy): domain Eukaryota; kingdom Metazoa; phylum Arthropoda; class Insecta; order Diptera; family Drosophilidae; genus Drosophila; species Drosophila albomicans. Next base: position 8,582 of record NW_026263672.1, read on the forward strand.
TCCTCACTCAAATTCCCCGCGAGTGTGTCTAGACTAGAGGGCATGAATCTGATAGTATCCAAAAACCTGATTTCTAGCGTATTTTTCCTTAGAGGGAGATATTTAGAAATTGAAATATACAATTCCTTATTCAAAGGAATAACTTTTATTTCCCCCTCAATTTCTCCAAGTTCTTTAACAAACAAATGAGAATCGTATTTGGAGAAATACGGGGATAAAATCACCCGTCTTGTATTTAAGATTACATGAATTATGGGCTGCACCTCTATATCTACCTGTAAAATGACAGTGATCTTTCACTCTATAATTATTTAAAATACCCTTACATATGTGGCAAATGGTTGCTTTCCTAAAATTATCTAACTCATTATGACTCATGTGCATTGGAATCACTATTTTCATGTGGTTCTCATACAAATCGGACAAATCTGACGTTAAATTTTTAATGAAAGTGCGAGCGACATCACCTCCTGTCTTCGAAACAAACTTATCTAAGCCAGAGTCAAATGCACACTTTATGTAGTATGCAAATGCTACTGGCACATGCTTATTAATAATTTTTGTGTTTGCGCTTACATCTAATGTTACTGGTTCCAATATGCATTCAAAGTCTGCATACACGACGAACGGAACCTCCAACTGACGGTGATGGTTTTTAAAGGTAATCTTCTGATCCCTCCTTGGTCCCTCGGTAACCACCCGACTACATCTCAATGTATGTTGAGCCGTCCTCTCCTCACTCGTTGAGTATTGTAAGCATTGATTACAGAACCAACGCTTAACTCGATGTTTACCCAGTTGTTTGGCAAGTAGACTGTGTATGAAAATTGAAATTGTAAGGTGATTGTGATATTTTCAAATTTAATGAATGTACTTACGATGAAATATTTTTAATCCACACATAGTGTCCATGAATACCCGCCGTTGGTTCGTCGACGAATAATAAATTAATGTGGATTCTCATTTCCACTCCATCGCAGTAAAGCGGTCCTATTATTTTGTCAGATTCCTCATTATACCCGAAAACATTTAAACTTATGTGAGGGTTTCGTTGAGTGAACTCTTTTATTTTTCGAATTTCCATCGGGAATGCTAATCCATTGAAGTCAATCTTTATGTTATTCACCTCAATTATTGGGGATGTGATGTCAACACCATAACTATTGCAATGGTATGATCTACTTATTGGTTTGAGGGCCGATATAATTGCCCACTTAAAACAGAAGGCATCTTTGTTATGTACATTAACAACTGCCTTTCTATTTTTTAATTTAAGCGGAAGCTCAAAATGGTTAGATCCTTTTGTCGGATCACATTTGTAAACATTAAGCTCCAGCCTAATAATTCGTGTCAAGGTCCATCCACTATCCTTTCCTGAAACTCACTCATTTTTGCGTCTATCACATTTTTATGCGATTCAAAGAAGCGGGTGAAGTCGGATCCAGTCGTAACCTGAGACATTGTGCTCTGGAACGATTTTATTTCTTGTTGAATATCATACTCTTTTATTAGCATGTACTCAGCAAACAACTCAAAATTGCATTTGGATGATAGGTGGGTAGTCATCACGCATTCCAAGTGAGGGATCAGTGCTAATCCAGCCTCATTTAGGAATTCAATAGGCATCCTTACATCCACTCCCTCATTCTCAAACATGTATTGGAGAATACGTCCCTTGTATCCATTCACAATCTGCTTGATTCTTCCGACCACCGGACGGATAGAGTTGTATTTATGTATCTCCGTGCGAGCGTGGAAATGCCATTGCATACCTGCAGGTAGGTAATGCTGGCAGGAATAGTAGTTGAAGTTGTTGATATTCTCGGGATTCATGTTGATGCTTTTGTTTGTTTCTTTTTTTATTTGTTGGTTGAATGTAATAAAGTTTATTTTATTTGTAGTATTGTTTTTAAAGTATTTGATTGTGTATTGTAAAATTGATTTTTACAATGTTGTTTAATAATAATTTTCGAATTTTACAATTTGTAACGGGTAACGAAGCTTGTTCGTTTTAGAAGCTGGTGTACTTGTAACGCTACGAAAGGTGTACGCGATCGCTACGGCTGTTGTCTGGTCGGATGGGAGTGGGCTAAAGAGAAAAAATCCTTTCCGCTACGTGCTTCCGTAGATTAATTATACTATTAGAAAATTCGCGTACTGAAGGAAAGGGAAAATCGGGGAAAGACATACAAGGACAGTAAACAAAAGAGGTAAAGAGTTAGAAGGAAACTGGATGAAAGACAAGTCAGGGATCTACCTTCGACTTGGAGCACTTCTCCTTTACGTTGCACTCATTGGTGCAGACGCCCACCCTACCATGATCCTGCAAAGCCAATGGAAAAATCAATTTAAATGACAGGATCCCTTAGAGAAGCTCCTCGTTACTCAACCCTCCCCATACAAATGCTGCATGGTTCCAAATTTGCAAACTTACTCGCACATACTAACATTATAACAAATTTATTTAAATTAAGAAACATAAAGAAAGGCAAATAAACAAAAGATAACATGGACGGAATAATGAAATAAAGACGTTGAAATATTAAAGCTAATTTAAATCTATTTCATAAAATACTTAAAAACTAAATAAATACATAAATAGAAATAAATATGATTAATAGAAATGATTAGCCAATATTTCGTATTGCAATTTTTATATGGATCGCTAATAATAGATAGTTTTTATGCACTATAAAAACTATTTAATTAGTAATCCATATCATTATATGGCAATGGACCATCGGCAAAAGCCCAGCCCTAAGAAACTTAAGGTTTCTCAGGCGCAGCGAAACGAAGCTGCCAGCAAAACAAATGAAAATAAACTTCGTTTGGGCTATAAATTCTGCATTCAACAGATGCAATACAAAAAGCTCTAATGCGTACAGTATTTCAATAAAAAGTTATGCATAAGAAAAAGCTCACCTACATCATTCTCCAGCGACGAAAGATCTTTCACAGCCGGTGATATGTGTGTGTGTGTTGTTATTGTTGTTGTTGTTTCAGCTGTGGAGCAAAAGTTTAAAGCCCTAACAAAAGCTTTATGCTAGCATGGTGATCTGAGCTTTTATGCCAGATGTTCCATTGTTTTGATAAACAAATATGACTTAATTTTTAAAAATTGCAAATCTTGACAGAGAAACATAAATATTGACGGCCAAGATATATGTAGGACAACTTATTGTAACTCATGAAGTTTATATTTACCTCTGATACATAGTATGTTATACCACGTAATCATAAGTAAATTTACAACACAGTTTGTTATTCAACATATATACATGTACGCAACCAATACATTAAATGAACAAAATATAATACAAAAAAAAACGCACTAATTAAATGGCAGAAGGCCCAAAAGATATAACGTAGATATATATATTAACTAACAAAGCAAAACATCTATAGGCGCGGACATCAGCTGCGCCAACTCTCTCTGGGTTGTGCTACGACACTTTCGCAGGTGGTCGCACGGTCACTAGCACCAATCCAGCATCTGTGGTGATGCTGGCGTCCTCCTTGCTAGTCCTCTCAGGGACAAATCTCAACGGAATTTCAGGTGGCGGCTGCGCAGTATCGCTGCAAAACGCTCCTCCTAATTCCTGCCAGACGCCGAGCTTGCCTTTCGCTGGTAGCTATCAGCTGATCCGCTGTAGCTTTCGAAGCGATCGTGCGAAAGCTTTCAAAGCTTTCGCCCAAACTTTTGGCTGCCGGGTGACGATGTGGCGTGGATGTAAATTGTTTGGGTGGCTTAAATTAACGCCTACACCAACAACATCCAAAAGAAAATTTTTACACTGCGTGCCGTCCTGCCTTATTGGACGGCACCATATAAAACTCCAAAAATTCTATCCGCCTGTCGCCGGTTGGCTGCTGGCCGAAATGGGGGGGGTGATTTCACAAATATGTATATATTATATTTTTTTTTTACTTTTTCCCGCACTGTTCACTATTTATTTATGTATGTCACTTTTGTCTTATTTTTGGCGATATATGTGTGTATAATATATTTTTTCTCTAGTTTCTGAGAACTGCCATAAAACAAATAAACAGGTGACTTGCGAGAGAATGACTAGCACGAATGAATCATCTAAGCCTTGTCAAACGGACATTAAACTTTGATGCATTCTTATCTCCCCGTTCTTTGCCATTCGCTGCCTTAAGATGCATCTATCGCGAAAATCTTTCAGCAATGTTGCTAAGCCCCACACACAGAGGGCGCTATTTAATATTTCCTAACAAAATACATATATCCTACAAGTTTTATACTAACACTAAACAATTATTATACATCTAACATTTAACTAACAAAAATTGGATTATTAACATATATAAACATAACTTTAATAAATATATTACATTAACTACTATTTTCTACAACTAGTGCCGTGGCGCTGGCATGTTTTTTTTCTACTTGGCAAAAAAAACCTTTGCCTACTTTTAGGCCCAACCAATAAATGTTGGCGGTCCAAGCGACCACTACAATCCCCCCTGCCAAAATCACACTTTGGGGTCATCACTCCAAAGAGTGATACTCGCTTGGACGAATTTCCTGGCTACCCGATTTATTGTTTTATATCTTTAGCATGATATTTTCCAATGAATCGCCCTTGGGTATCTTCTAACTCGTAATAACTATTGCCAAGCTTACGCTTAATACGAGATTTTACAAAAGTTGGGGCCAGTTTTGCATTAAAGCCTTTTGCAAAATTACTTTGCTGAAAATTACGCCTATAAACTTCTTGACCAACTCTAAAATCTACTTCTCGACTTCTAAGATTGTACTGTTTTTTCGTTTTGTTCGTGCTGCCGTTGTATACTCTGTTGTGCAGTTTTCCTTATTATATCAAAGGAATCTTCTCGATCAAAACTAACTGTACGGTCTTCTAGAAGTTCTAAATTTCGTAGAAGAGGATAGGTATTACCATTAACTATCATGTGTTGTCCAAAAGCAACACGATAGGGACTGTCATTGATTGCTGAATGTCTGCTGGACCGTAATGCGCAACTGATATGGCTAAGTTGCTCATCCCAATTTGTTGATCGGGTCTAACGTAAGCCTTGATTGCAGCAATTACTGATCGATTTACGCGCTCTGACGCATTAGCTTGCGGAGCGTGTACAGCCGTATATAAAAATGTTGCACATTGTATTTGGTGAGCAAAGCCTTGAACTTATGTGACTTAAATTGGACACCGTTATCTGATACAATGGTTTCAGGTACACCAAAACAATGAAATAAATCCTCTTCCATGAAGCGAATAATAGCATCAGTGGTGAATTTTTTTACAGGTTTTAAAAATGGGTATTTGGACAAATGATCTAACACTACGAATATACCAACATTTCCGGACTTACTTCGAGGATAGGTCCCAAGAAATCAATAAAAATCTTTTGAAATATTCGCTGCGTTTCTTTTACTGGAGCTAATGGTGGGCGTAACGAACGATTGGGATGTTTGGTACATTTGCACACCACACAACCGTTTACAAATGACTTAACATCACACACTAAATTTGGCCAATAATATATCGCCGAATTTTTTCCAACATTTTATTGATTCCACAATGAGACGCTAAAGGAGGCTCATGACTTTGTTTTAATACCTCTATCACAAGATCTTTTGGAACCCACAACTTCCAGTGCAAATCATCAGCGACTTGATCGCCGGACGCGTGCTCTGCACGACGATAAATATATTTATCGATGACTTTAACGTCAGGTAGCTGAGACGGGTTTGATTTTATTTTGTCCTTAAGCTCTTGGTACTCTTTTGACTCGAACTGCTCAGACTGTAAATCTATCAAGGTATCCACACCTAAGGATGACAAATCTTCAGTGTGCACACGTGATAAGGCGTCGGGAACAATGTTCTGGCTGCCTTTGCGATGAACGATCTTAAAAGCAAAACCTTGCAGCTTGAGTGCCCAGCGAGCCAATCTGGAGCTTAAGTCTGTTTGAGACATGAGCCACTTCAATGAAGCATGATCGGTATGAATGGCAAATTCATGCCCTTCAACATATGCTCGAAATTTTTTTACGCACATGATCGCTGCCAAACACTCCTTCTCAGTGACTGAATAATTTCTCTGACATCGATTCAATTTACGAGACATAAATGCGATTGGAACGTCATTACCATCCTTATCTTTCTGCATCAATACTCCACCAACACCTGAGTGACTGGCATCACAATGTATCTCAAATGGTGTAGCAAAATCAGGACTATGGAGTACAGGGGCCATACAAAGTTGCTCTTTCAAATTCTCAAAAGCCTTTTGCGCTTCGTCGGACCAAGTAAATGATTTTCGCTGCTTAAGGGTATCTGAAATTGGAGCAGCAATTTCTGCATAATTTTTTATGAACTTGTGGTACCACCCAGTGGTTCCTAAAAACCTTCGCACCTGCTTGCACGATCGCGGAACAGGAAACTCACGAATGGCTGCCACTTTATCGGGATCCGTTTGGATTGTACCATGACCAATAACATGTCCTAAATATTTAACCTCTTTCAGACAGAATTTGCTTTTCTCCACATTTATGGTGAGTCCGGCTTGAGTTAACCTATCGGCTAAAGCTCTCAACACTGAGACGTGTTTGTCAAATGACTCCGAAATTACCAGCAAATCGTCTAGATAAATGAATATTTCATTTCTCAGATCTGGTGGAATAACTTTGTCCATCAATTTCGACATCGTCTGTGGAGCATTGGATAGCCCAAACGGCATAACCGTAAAATGATACAGTGGTCTTCCCGGCACTGTAAATGCGGTTTTCTCGCGCGCTCTTGGAGTTAGCGGAATCTGCCAATACGCATCCTTCAAGTCGATACTTGAGATAAATTTCGCCTTTGGCAACCTACTCAAGATGCCGTCAATGAGAGGCATGGATACGCATTTTTGACTGTTATGTCATTCACCTTGCGACTATCTAAACAAAGGCGAACCTTGCCTGGCTTGCGTACAATAACAACTGGAGAGGACCAAGGACTTTCGGATTCCTCAATCACACCAAGTGCTAACATTCTGTCAAGCTCATCATACATTAGTTTTTCGATGGCCGGTGACACTGCATAATGGCGTTGTTTAATTGGTTTCGACTCGGTCACCTCTATGTCGTGCATAAGCCAGTTCGTCTTGCCTAAACCTTTTTCAGCAAATGACGGAAATACCTTAATAGTGGATACTAATTCCTTTTGCTGCAAATCAGTCAAAGGTATTTGTAATGGGTCATCGAAATTTAACGCTGCTAACCTGTGTGCACTTGCTTTATTCATTAAAAAACAATGGCAAGAGATTAAAACTTCGCCAAAAATCGATGCCTAAATATAACTCTTGAGTTAATGACGGTACGATATACACCCATATTCTCTTGGATTCACCACGAAAACAGATAGACGTGTTAATTCGACCTACTATATTTTGGCTTTGGCCATCTGCAGTTCGTACAGCTGCACGTATCGGTTTAAAACCAATGTGCGTTTCTGCCAATTCTTGCGCAAATCTGCCACCAATGCAGCTTATGGAGGCACCAGTGTCCATCAAACCACTCATGGTTCTGTCAAATATGATGACATCAGCATATGGCCGCAAATCCTTACAACTATTTACCACAGATGCCAATAGTGCTCTGCGAGTATCTTTATTTAACTTAATGAAGGTCTTTTTACGTTTTTGGTCGCGTGACCGTGCTTTTACATGTTCGTGAACTTTCGACAAAGTCTGCTGCTCACGTTTGTGTAAGGGAATCGCTGGGATGTGGAGAAAGTCCGGGATATTTTCAGGAGTCGTTACACGATCAACTACTCCGTATTGGTCGCTTTCGATATTAGTTTGCGTGCACCTGTCAATGGTGCACGAGACCACCCGTTTTTTGACGCAGAACTTATACATTTTCTGCAAGATGGCCTGTACGTATCAGCATCACCACACCCATAGCAAAACACAGTGCGCTCGGCTTTGCAGTCTTGGTAGTGGTGACCTGGCTTTCGACAATTCCAGCAGGATATAATCACCGCCTCCACAGCAAATGATTCATCCTCTTCCCTGTCAGAGCCAGTAGCCAATTCCGCTTGCACTGAGACTTCATTAATCTGCGGGCGTGGACCAAAACGTCGTGTAGCTGGTATTGATCTAGTCGTACTTAGCAAAAATCTCTCTCGCTTCCGTACGAATTGCCGCAATTGCACTACATTATTGATTGGGACATACAATAACTCGTGCTGGACTTCGATTAAAAGATTGGCTCGCAGCACCTCTAACAATGACTGTTCAGACATGGGCTGTTCGAGCCTATCAGCCAGATTAACAATCGCCTCATAAAAATTGTCAAATGTTTCATTCGGCTTTTGTTTGCGATGTGAGATAGCAGTTCTAATTTCCAGGTCCGTTCGTCCGTCTGAATGAAACTGCGCTCTGAGCGCTATACTCAAATCAATCCACCGCACACGCGTTACACTACGGTGATACCTCCAAAACCACTCGCTTGCACTACCTTCAAAAAGATTGCTTGCATACCGAGCTAGCATTTCAAAATCACCACCTAGTGTCTGATTTGTTAGCGCTTCGACGCGATAAAGAAAATCCTCTACAGTCATGGACGAATGACCAGAAAAGCGTACCTTCCAGTTATAAATGGTCTGACTAATTCTATCAGGCCGTAAGTTGTGCATCTCTCGAAACTCTGCCTGCGGCGCCACCATCTCGGGCACTGGATTTCGTCTATCCACCCCATCTCTGTTAGAGATTCCAAACAGCTGCTCAAATGATTGATGCTGCTGTTGCCTGGCTGGAGACGATTGCCTAGGAGCAGAGTGAACTTGATCATTTCCACCTTGAGCCACTGAATTAAATGACATCCTGTGGAAGCCATCTTCGATCGCTTTCGACAACACATGCGTCTGCGCTGCGTCAGAGCGGCTGCCACCGCCTCAGCAATACTTTGCTGCAAGCTAAACATTGGTTGCACAACTGGTGCTGGCCCGGCAACCAATGCTGGATTATCATTACAACTCTGCTGTACTGGTTCTGGTATACCTGTCTGTATACTATTGCTAGAACCTGCGACTAACAGATCTTGCGCTACTGTCCTGCTCTTGGACTTTGATCGTGTTTGTATGCCTGAACTCTGAGCTGCACTTAGTTCTTCTGCCAGACTCAAAGTTGATTTGCTTAAAGCAGTCTTACAAATTGGACACACTTTACTATTTCCAGTCGCAGTACTGAAGCACACATGATGGAAATAGTGATTACATCCGGTTGCTAGCAGTTGAGCTGGATACTCTACTTCTTTTGAGCATACACAACAAAAAGTTTCTCCCGCCATTCTTTGATATAGCGGGTTAGACTTTTCACTAACGGGTCTGGCCATCTTGAATATTTATAAATTGCTTACAAAAAAAATAACTTATGAAACACAAAACAATATTAAATAAATAAACAGTACTTGAATTCAAACTCGAACAAAAAATATACCAATATAACATGAATAAATTTGGAACCATGCACCACTTATCGAAGGAAGAGTTGCTAACTAATAGTCGAAAGTAGATACTGAAAACAAAGAAAATAGGGAATCTGAAAAATTGCTCCAGATATAGCGGCAAGTTAAATAGTTCGAAACCACTTACTTGTTCCAAGCGAATATCTAGGAACAATATCCAAATACAGAAAGATTATGTGTTGTGATCAACACAAAATCGAAAAGCGGAAGAACTCCATTGTTTACTTTGCATTGATTGCTATGTTTCTGTCTATCGGCAAGTTGCATTTTTATCCGCAAGAAGACTTGGCTCCAGCTAAGACTCCACATAAGCACCAATACACTTTGGTTCGCTGACAATGTTTTCTCTCTTGTTTTCGCCATACAGCTCGTTTGAAGCTAGTATTTCTCTCGAAAGACAAGTTACACTGCAGCTTTCGTCATGAAAATTCTGCACACTTTGCCTAAAGTTTGATTGGAACCATCAGGCATCCAAGCTCAAGATATTCACAACAAGGAAAAGGAATAGGAATGAGTGAAAAAGGATAGATGGGAGGGTATTTCAAATATTACTTTTTTTTCGAAGACAGGCTAGCTAACATACAACAGTACAATAAAACAATTACGCTAACCTGGCCTCACGTTTGGGCGCCAAATAATAAAATTAAACTGTAACGGGTAACGAAGCTTGTTCGTTTTAGAAGCTGGTGTACTTGTAACGCTACGAAAGGTGTACGCGATCGCTACGGCTGTTGTCTGGTCGGATGGGAGTGGGCTAAAGAGAAAAAATCCTTTCCGCTACGTGCTTCCGTAGATTAATTATACTATTAGAAAATTCGCGTACTGAAGGAAAGGGAAAATCGGGGAAAGACATACAAGGACAGTAAACAAAAGAGGTAAAGAGTTAGAAGGAAACTGGATGAAAGACAAGTCAGGGATCTACCTTCGACTTGGAGCACTTCTCCTTTACGTTGCACTCATTGGTGCAGACGCCCACCCTACCATGATCCTGCAAAGCCAATGGAAAAATCAATTTAAATGACAGGATCCCTTAGAGAAGCTCCTCGTTACTCAACCCTCCCCATACAAATGCTGCATGGTTCCAAATTTGCAAACTTACTCGCACATACTAAACATTATAACAAATTTATTTAAATTAAGAAACATAAAGAAAAGGCAAATAAACAAAAGATAACATGGACGGAATATGAAATAAAGACGTTGAAATATTAAAGCTAATTTAAATCTATTTCATAAATACTTAAAAACTAAATAAATACATAAATAGAAATAAATATGATTAATAGAAATGATTAGCCAATATTTCGTATTGCAATTTTTTATATGGATCGCTAATAATAGATAGTTTTTATGCACTATAAAAACTATTTAATTAGTAATCCATATCATTATATGGCAATGGACCATCGGCAAAAGCCCAGCCCTAAGAAACTTAAGGTTTCTCAGGCGCAGCGAAACGAAGCTGCCAGCAAAACAAAATGAAAATAAACTTCGTTTGGGCTATAAATTCTGCATTCAACAGATGCAATACAAAAAGCTCTAATGCGTACAGTATTTCAATAAAAAGTTATGCATAAGAAAAAGCTCACCTACATCATTCTCCAGCGACGAAAGATCTTTCACAGCCGGTGATATGTGTGTGTGTGTTGTTATTGTTGTTGTTGTTTCAGCTGTGGAGCAAAAGTTTAAAGCCTAACAAAAGCTTTATGCTAGCATGGTGATCTGAGCTTTTATGCCAGATGTTCCATTGTTTTGATAAACAAATATGACTTAATTTTTTAAAAATTGCAAATCTTGACAGAGAACATAAATATTGACGGCCAAGATATATGTAGGACAACTTATTGTAACTCATGAAGTTTATTTACCTCTGATACATAGTATGTTATACCACGTAATCATAAGTAAATTTACAACACAGTTTGTTATTCAACATATATACATGTACGCAACCAATACATTAAATGAACAAAATATAATACAAAAAAAACGCACTAATTAAATGGCAGAAGGCCCAAAAGATATAACGTAGATATATATTAACTAACAAAGCAAAACATCTATAGGCGCGGACATCAGCTGCGCCAACTCTCTCTGGGTTGTGCTACGACACTTTCGCAGGTGGTCGCACGGTCACTAGCACCAATCCAGCATCTGTGGTGATGCTGGCGTCCTCCTTGCTAGTCCTCTCAGGGACAAATCTCAACGGAATTTCAGGTGGCGGCTGCGCAGTATCGCTGCAAAACGCTCCTCCTAATTCCTGCCAGACGCCGAGCTTGCCTTTCGCTGGTAGCTATCAGCTGATCCGCTGTAGCTTTCGAAGCGATCGTGCGAAAGCTTTCAAAGCTTTCGCCCAAAACTTTTGGCTGCCGGGTGACGATGTGGCGTGGATGTAAATTGTTTGGGTGGCTTAAATTAACGCCTACACCAACAACATCCAAAAGAAAATTTTTACACTGCGTGCCGTCCTGCCTTATTGGACGGCACCATATAAAACTCCAAAAATTCTATCCGCCCTGTCGCCGGTTGGCTGCTGCCGAAATGGGGGGGGTGATTTCACAAATATGTATATATTATATTTTTTTTTTACTTTTTCCCGCACTGTTCACTATTTATTTATGTATGTCACTTTTGTCTTATTTTTGGCGATATATGTGTATAATATATTTTTTCTCTAGTTTCTGAGAACTGCCATAAAACAAATAAACAGGTGACTTGCGAGAGAATGACTAGCACGAATGAATCATCTAAGCCTTGTCAAACGGACATTAAACTTTGATGCATTCTTATCTCCCCGTTCTTTGCCATTCGCTGCCTTAAGATGCATCTATCGCGAAAATCTTTCAGCAATGTTGCTAAGCCCCACACACAGAGGGCGCTATTTAATATTTCCTAACAAAAATACATATATCCTACAAGTTTATACTAACACTAAACAATTATTATACATCTACATTTAACTAACAAAAATTGGATTATTAACATATATAAACATAACTTTAATAAATATATTACATTAACTACTATTTTCTACAACTAGTGCCGTGGCGCTGGCATGTTTTTTTTCTACTTGGCAAAAAAAACCTTTGCCTACTTTTAGGCCCAACCAATAAATGTTGGCGGTCCAAGCGACCACTACAAATTTGTTTAAACAAACTTGATTTTGAAAGTTATTAACAATTTTCACTGCACAATTATAATTTGTTTTCGACGAGCGTTTTATTGTTAATATTGAAGGTTTAAACAATTTTTCACTACACAATTATTCACTTAACAATTTTTAAATATTGTTAACTTTGGAGAATCGCGGAGCCGATGTGTATCTTCGAGTCACAAACTAGAAGTGATTTTAAGGATTTTAGGTTGTTGGATGAAAACCGAGGAAAATTGAATAGTGGACGAATATCTATGGGTATCTATTGATTGTGTATTGTAAAATTGATTTTTACAATGTTGTTTAATAATAATTTTCGAATTTTACAATTTGTTTAAACAAACTTGATTTTGAAAGTTATTAACAATTTTCACTGCACAATTATAATTTGTTTTCGACGAGCGTTTTATTGTTAATATTGAAGGTTTAAACAATTTTTCACTACACAATTATTCACTTAACAATTTTTAAATATTGTTAACTTTGGAGAATCGCGGAGCCGATGTGTATCTTCGAGTCACAAACTAGAAGTGATTTTAAGGATTTTAGGTTGTTGGATGAAAACCGAGGAAAATTGAATAGTGGACGAATATCTATGGGTATTCATGGTGTGCTACCCTCATTGCATCTTGCTTATAATATTCGGCTTTTCTTTTAAATTTTCTATTTTATCTTCAAGTGTCTTGGAAATGGTGTTGTACTCTCGTCTGAATTACATCACGTTCCCATCCTTTTTAACGTTCATCACATCTTCCTTCCTCCGCTCCGATTTCGAATATATTCGAATTGACGAGACAAGTGGGCGCCACACCTTCGTTCGTTTTATAGATAGCGTGGCGCCTACGATCGTTTTACAGCTAGCGATGCTAGCTAGCGTGCAAGGCGCCTTCGATCTACAAATCGTTTTCGACTGCGACCCCGACCCCCTCACCGTCTCGTCTTGGGACACACGATCTCGAGAGCGTATCGTAGCACGTGTTCGTTGCACGTTTTCGCCCTCGATCTACGAATCGTTTTCGACTGCGACCCCGACCCCGATCCCTCACCGTCTCGTCTCGACCTCGAGAGCGTATCGTAGCACATGTTCGTCATACGTTTTCGCCCTCGATCTACGAATCGTTTTCGATTGCGACCCCGAGTGCGAGACCGAATGCGACCCCGACCTCGAGGGCGTGTCGGGACAAGCGATCTCGACCCCGACCCCGAGGGCGTCTCGGGACAAGCGACCCCGACCCCGACTCCGAAGGATTTGTGTGACGAAACGCCCCCGACCCCGATCCCGATCCTTTCATCGCCCCGTCTCGGGTCGCGTACGAATCGTCACACAAATCCCACACTTGTCATTTCCACAGCTAACCCTAATTAAATTGCATCTTTATTACCCCACACTTGTCATTTCCACAGCTAACCCTAATTAAATTGCATCTTTATTACCTCACACTTGACATTTCAATAGGTTACCCTAATTAAATTGCATCTTTATTACCCCTAAATTGACATTAATGACATGTGACCCTAATTAGAACTTCCTTGTACAGAAACTTGATTTGTATAGAAACTTGATATTCCAACTACTTACGACACCTGACCAGAGGTGAGTTTCTGGTACCACGGGAACCAGGTGCCCGCGGACTTTGTCCGTCCTGGTATTTGGTTGCGGCCCTTCGGGGAGTATCGTGGTGGCTGTGGTAGTTCAAAGCGGACAATGAGGATTATACTCAGCGTGGATTTGCCGATAACCAAAAATCGGAAGAGGTTTTAGATGGGCCTCGCTCCCCACACAGGAGGAAGTGTCAAGTCCAAACAACTGGCTCTTCAAATGTGTACCTGCGGAGAGTCTCCAATTATTATGTTATACAATTACGCATATAAGAAGACAATTTATATAATATACATATGAATATATTATATATATAAATAAATAATATATCAATGTGTACAAAATATACATGTGTATTTTAAATATGCATTTTTTTAGTATGCGTTAGTTATATATATTTATTTGGTAGCCAAAAGGACGCCATCATATTAATGGCGAAAATTAAAAATATGCATGGTATATCTATGTGTACAAAATACTTGTGTATTTTAAATATGCATTTATTTAGTTTGCGTTAGTTATATATATTTATTTGGTAGCCAGAAGGACGCCATCATATTAGTGGCGAAAATTAAAAATATGCATGGTATATCTATGTGTTCAAAATACGTGTGTATTTTAAATATGCATTTATTTAGTATGCGTTAGTTTGTATATATTTATTTGGTAGCAAAAGGACGCCATTATATTAGTGGCGAAAATTAAAAAATATGCTTGGTATATCTATGTGTACATAATACTTGTGTATTTTAAATATGCATTTATTTAGTATGCGTTAGTTATATATATTTATTTGGTAGCAAAAGGACGCCATTATATTAGTGGCGAAATTAAAAATATGCATGGTATATCTATGTGTACAAAATACTTGTGTATTTTAAATATGCATTTATTTAGTATGCGTTAGTTATATATATTTATTTAGTAGCCAGTAGGACGCCATCATATTATTGCCGAAAATTAAAAATATGCATGATTTAAAAAAATATATATAAAAATATATATATATATATACATTTATGTATATATCTATGTGAACAGAATACTTGCGTATTTTAAGTATGCATTTATTTCATACACAATTATGTGTTTGGTAGCAAAAGAACGCCATCATATTAGTGGCACAAATTAAGACATGATATATATATATATGAGTTCAACTTTGACAAAAAATTTCAACAGGTGAAAATTGAATGAAAAACTTTTTTAATAGCATTTTATACAGTTTATTAATATAATGAGATAAGATTTTGAATTTAACTTGAGAAAAAAATTTTTTGGGCTTGGTGAATTTTTTATTGAACTGCAGCCATATGATATGAGGTTCTACCGAGATATGAGTTCAACTTTGACAAAAAATTTCAACATATGAAAATTGAAGAAAAAACTTTTGAAAATAGCATTTTTATACAGTTTATTTAATATAAATGAGATAAGATTTTTGAATTTAACTTGAGAAAAAAATTTTTTGGACTTGGTGAATTTTTTATTGAACTGCAGCCATATGATATGAGGTTCTACCAAGATATGAGTTCAACTTTGACAAAAATTTTAAACAATGTTAAACAATTTACGATTGTACTAGTATTTAATACAAATTATTGATAATAAAATAATAAAGTTTTGCTGTTGTATTATTAAATTAGTGCCACATGAGCGGGTTGTAGAAAACGTGTCACAAAACCTATATAGGGGTGGTGAGGTCGGGCAGGCATGTCATATGAGAAAAATTTCACAAGTAAAATATATATGACTATGTACATATATGGAGTGTCATGCCGGCATAAGTCATATATAAATAATATATGAAAATAATCATATAGAAGGCAATATGATTAAAAAAGTTAAAAATAATGAAGTTTTACTGTTGCATTATTAAATTAGTGCAACATAAAGATACATTAGGTGGTATACCTTAGTAAAATGAGCTGGTTGTAGAAAACGTGTCACAAAACCTATATAGGGGTGGTGATGTCGAGCAGGCATGTCATATGAGAAAAATTCACAAGTGAAATATATATGACTATGTATATGGAGTGAGTCTTGCCGGCATAAGTCATATATAAATAATATATGAAAATAATCATAGAGAAGGCAATATGATTAAAAAAGTTAAAAATAATGTAGTTTTACTGTTGTATTATTAAATTAGTGCAACAAAAAGATACGTTAGATGGTAATACTAAATAAAATAAGAGCATTGTAGAAAACGTATCACAAAACCTATACATTTTTTTTTTTTTTTTTTGTCGTCAATAATTATTTATTTAAAATCTGTCTGTACGGACAATAATTAAATTTTTTGAGGCAGCCTTGTCGATTAAATTCTCACAAGAGATGGTTGGTAGGGTTCTGGAGGGCTAATCATCATCCTCCATGGGCAGGTCGAGGGGGTGTTTTCTTTTAAGTCTTCTGACGGTTTGGCTGTTGTCCAAGATGTTGATGGCCAATGTGTTTGGGTGGTTATGTAGCCTGTTGATGTAATTTGTGCTCACTTTTCGAATTTCATCTTTTACCCAGGGAACCCTGAGTACCTCGTGGATGGATGCCATAAGTCCAGCTGGATGCCATAAGTCCAGATTGGCTTAATGATGGTTTTGTAGACAAGCAGTTTAACTTTGCTTTTAAGCTTCGAGCGTCTTCCAATGAGCCATTGGAATTGCGTCAGCCTCTCTTCAGCCTGCTTTCTCTTCCTTAGGATGTGTGTGCGCCATGTTAACCGCCTGTCGAGCGTCATGCCCAGGTATTTGGGCGTGGGATTTTCGGGAATATTATCCCCATTGAGACTGACAGGCGGGCAATTGCCGTTGCGGAGTGCAAATGTGGTTTGCGTGGACTTCTCAGGGTTTACCGAGATGTTCCACCTTCGCAGCCAGGGCTCGATGGTGTTTAGCTGATTTTGTATAATTTCCGACGCATCCTGTGGGGTTCCTGCTGTGGCAAGGAAGGCTGTGTCATCGGCGTATGTGGCAACCAATAGGTTCTCGTTGAAAAATGTAGGCATGTGTGTGCCTGTGTACAACGTGTACAATAGAGGGCCTAGGACGCTGCCTTGTGGTACACCGGCTTCGATACCTTTTGTGGTAGATCGCGCATCTCCGCATCTGACATAAAAGCTTCTGTTGTCGAGGTAAGATTGCAGAAATGCGTAATGGGGTTGAGGCAGGTTTCTCTTAAGCTTAAGCAGTAGCCCTGGGTGCCAGACTCTGTCGAAAGCTTGCTTCACGTCAAGCATTACGGCGCAGCAGTAGTTCTTCTCCTCAAATGCGTCCAGTATCACTCTGACTAAATGGTGGCATTGTTCCGGGGTGGAGTGAGAACGCCTGAAGCCAAACTGGTGATCCGGAATCAACCCAGCTTCTTCCAGCACTGGCAATACTCTACGCAAAAATACTCTTTCGAGTATTTTGGAGAGTATCGACAGCAAACTTATCGGACGATAAGAGCCAAGATTGGCTTCAGGTTTGCCAGGTTTAGGTATAAGAATTACCTCTGCTCATTTCCAGATGGTTGGAAAATGTCCTAGCTGAAAGCACCTGCTGTATATGTTGGCGAGGAGTTGTAGGCAGGGAGGGGGAAGAAGCTTGACAGCCAGTGCTTCAATGCCATCAGCGCCCGGCGATTTATTCGTCTTGAGTCCCTCGATCTCGAGTTTGACCTCATCCACCGAGACCATAGCTAGCTCTTCTTGGTTGTTGTTGGTGTTTTCATCTAATAGTTGTAGGGCACGTTGCGTAGCTGAGATATCCAGGTCGGTGCATCTTATTATCGGCTTGAAGGCTTCGCTGAGGTGCTCCACAAAAGCTTCAGCTCTTTCTTGCTCTGTGCGGCACCAGGCGCCACTATCACGCTGGACTGGAGCAACTCTCTTAGTAGGTCGTTTTATATGACGAGTGACCTGCCAAAGGTTGTGCTGTGGGTCTCCAGGCTCAACATTGGCCAGGAACTCCTCAAACGAGCTCTGCCTGAGCTTTAGGAGCTTATCCTTAAGCTGCTTTGCGGCTCTGTTAAATACCCTTTTATCTCTAGGATTTCTGGATAGGAACCATACTCGTCGCAACCGTCTCTTCTCAGCTACCAGCGAGGCGATCTCTGAAGACCAAAGGTGTAGGACCCTCGTTGGTAGTCTGGGAGAGATTGGGGTTCTGGGGAAGCATGTGCTGCGGCGTTGTGCATGTGTTGCGTGAGCTCGTTGATGGCGTTGTCCACTTGCTCGGTGGAGGTAAGATCTTGCACTGGGTTGACATTTTCCGTTAGCCAGTCTTTGTAGGATTGCAGTCTCGTGCTCCTCTTGATCATCCTGGGATGTGCAGCTTTTCTCAGTGCAGGGAGGTTCAGCCGCAGTTCCACTGCGCTGTGGTCGGAGAAAAGGTCCGCGTTAGAAAGAGCACGAGACTTTGGCACTATCAAATCCTTTGGAGGGCCATGTCCAGGGTGTCGGGAATTTTGGTCGGATCTGTTGGCCAGTAGGTGGGCTCTCCTCTGGTGCGGCATACGATGCTCCTGCGCTGGATGCACCTAAGTAGTGCGCTTCCTTTAGGGTTGCTGACTCGGCATCCCCACCATCGGTGCTTTGCATTGAAATCGCCTCCAATTAGAAATCTGTTACCCAGACTGCTCAGCAGCAGATCAAAATGCCTTTCTGATACTCTGTGTCTGGGGGGAAGGTAGACCGCGGCGACTGTAAGGTCGCCTAGTGGGCTGGGCAGATTGACTTTGGCACATTGTACCCAGTCTTCCTCTAAGGTACACAGCTCGTTGTACTTTATGCCCGCTTTAATAATAATTGCCGCTCCGCCATGAGCTCTGCCGCTGGGGTGGTCAGCGTGGATGATGTCATACCCGTGAAGTCGGATGTATGATCTATTGAAGAAGTGAGTTTCGGAGATGAGGAGTATGTCTGTGTTGTGTGTGTGGATAAAGTGTTCCACCTCTGGGCCGGCTTTTAATCAGGCCGTTAGCGTTCCAGATCGTTATGTTTAATCCCGTTTGCATAATGATTTGCAAACGGTAGCAAGCATTTGGGTCATTTGACTCATGACCTTTTCCATCATGCGCTCAAACATGGCCTCCATTCTGGCCATTGCCGCGTCCAGTGAATTGCTTGGTGGGATTAAGTTGGCGTTGGGGTGTAGGATGTTATCTTGTGGGGCAGCGTTTCTTGCTGTATTGGCGTAGCTAACGTTTGGGTCGTTTCTGCTTGCGTTGGGGTCGATCTTGCTGAGGATGGGCGGCTGGTAACGTGAGGTTGCCTGCCTGGGGGCAAAAACACTCTTCGCTCTCTTGTAAGCTGGACAGCCTTTGTATGAGGCCGCATGTGGGCCCTTGCAGTTAAGGCAGAAGGCCGGTTCACTGGCGTTCTTATTGCATTCAGCAGTGGAGTGCTCGTCTCCACACTTGACGCAACGATGGTCGAGGGGGCAGTATCTTTGGGTATGCCCGAAGGCCTGGCAGCGGTAGCATTGGGGGAGATCGTTGAATTTGATCGGCGGTTCAACCGTGACCATGGTGCTGCATATCCGTTTGATCTGGTATACCTCCTTGTTGTTTTTGGCCGGCTCCAGACTTACGAAGAAGAGGTTTAGAGGCTTCTTTGTACCCCTTTTATTGGGATTGTGGACATCCTCTGACCTTGTGCCCGTGGCGGCCGGGTCCCTCTTTGATGTCTTCCAAATCGGTCGAGTGGTGGAGGCCTTTGATGACCACCCGGTAGGCGCGTTCATCTCGGGGTTGAAAGGTGTGGAATCTATTTTTTACTATCGCTCAAGAAAGTCTTTAGTTTGGTAAAGGCATCCTTGTTGGGGGTCATGACTCGAATGAAGTTTATTCTGGCTGGCTTTGTATGTGACCTCTACATCTTTGCCTAAGGCGCCAGAGATGGCTTTGGATAGGTCCTTGATGCTGGTTACATCCGGGATGAAGATTGGCGGTGGCTTGATCTCCTTGGGTGCTTTTTCCTCTTGGTCATCCTTTTTGGATGTCTTAGGAGCAGCTGGTGTCTCTTCGTAATCATCACTAGAATCTCTTTCATCATCGTCCTCAGATAGGATTCCGAATGAGTTATTTTTAAGTCTGCCCATTAATGCAGCTTTGGCTGCCTCGCTGGTGCTGGCCTTGTCCTCCTTATCGGCTTTTTTGGCATTCTTGCGCTTTATTTCTCCAGGCTCGGAGTCGCTGGAGTCAGTATTTTTATATTTAATGTTGCCCTTCTTTCTAGGCGGCTGGGCTTGCCAGCTCATGGTGAGAAACTGACGCGAATTCGAATTTTAAAGGAGTTCGAAATTCGCGCCAAGCTTTCAAATGTATGAAGAGGTTCTTGTCTTTAGTAATCTTTTGAAGGTTCAATGTTTCGCCACTAACCATAAAACACATAGATGCTTCACCCAGAACAATTTTTTGTATCATCAAAAACAGTATTATTGCGACCCCAGTCGGGCCGTGCGCTGCGATTCGAACACCGAGCCTCTTCGGCTCATTCGAAAATTCGAAGTTCTAACGCAGCGCGCAGCGTTGAGTTCAGTCGCAGATCAAAATGCGGAGCGATGAGCACGGGCGCATTTCGTTGCGCTCTGCTTTCGTTTCTATGTATGCGTGTATGTATCTACATGCTCGCCTATATTAGTATGTGTATGCATATGAAGTTTTGCAACGTGCAGTTGCCTCACTGACAAGCAGCTAGCGCACGTCAATTTTTGTTTTGCCGCGACGAAAGTCTCGAAGATGAAGGCAACAACAATTGCTCGCGTTCTATACGTTTGCAGTTAAATGGCACTTGCACAAGGACCGCGTTGGCTCTGTTGGTGGTTTGCAAGCCCAACATGTTGAGGGTCCGGGTTCAAATCCCGATCGAGATTATATGCATATTTTGTTTTTTTTTTAATGCGATTTAACTTTTTTCATTCCCTTTCAAGTTTACTGATAGAAGTAAAATTTAATAACGCATTGATTTTTGATGATTTACAAATTCCTTTTTGCAAATACTTTTTAAAACTCTATTTAAAAAAGTTTTTACTTTAAAATTTTGTTTTTTACATTTTAAGATAACAATAACATTTCAGGAAATTAGAGAAAAAAAATGTTATTGTTATCTTAAAATGTAAAAAACAAAATTTTAAATTTAAAACTTTTTTAAATAGAGTTTTAAAAAGTATTTGCAAAAAGGAATTTGTAAATCATCAAAAATCAATGCGTTATTAAATTTTACTTCTATCAGTAAACTTGAAAGGGAATGAAAAAAGTTAAATCGCATTAAAAAAAAAACAAAATATGCATATAATCTCGATCGGGATTTGAACCCGGACCCTCAACATGTTGGGCTTGAAAACCACCAGCAGAGCCAACGCGGTCCTTGTGCAAGTGCCTTTAACTGCAAACATATAGAACGCGAGCAATTGTTGTTGCCTTCATCTTCGAGACTTTCGTCGCGGCAAAACAAAATTGACGTGCGCTAGCTGCTTGTCAGTGAGGCAACTGCACGTTGCAAAACTTCATATGCATACACATACTAATATAGGCGAGCATGTAGATACATACACGCATACATAGAAACGAAAGCAGAGCGCAACGAAATGCGCCCGTGCCCATCGCTCCGCATTTGATCTGCGACTGAACTCAACGCTGCGCGCTGCGTTTGAACTTCGAATTTTCGAATGAGCCGAAGAGGCTCGGTGTTCGAATCGCAGCGCACGGCCCGACTGGGGTCGCAATAATACTGTTTTTGATGATACAAAAAATTGTTCTGGGTGAAGCATCTATGTGTTTTATGGTTAGTGGTTTGGCTATTTCAATGGTTCGTGTCTTGGGTGATGTTTGCGACTTTGCTGACACCGACACAGCGTATGTGTCCTTGCTATATCGATGGTTCGTGACTTGGATAGCGTTGATGTTTTTGCTATTTCGATGGTTCGTGTCTTGGGTGATGTTCGCGACTTTGCTAAACAGCTGACACCGAGCTTTTAGCTTTAAAGTTTTATAAGCTTGGAACTTTTTCACGCAGCGGCTCACGACTTGGGTAAAGTTCGAACAGCTGTGATCTAGCTTTAAAGCTCAATAGCTTCAAAAGCTTGGACATTATCCACGCACGTGGTTATTTTTGCAATTGGAAAAACTCGATTTTTCACAATATTAAGAGTGTCACTGTCACTAAATTATTCGCACTTTGTTGCATTTATGCTCCCACACAGGGAAATCTAAATTCCGTCTCTGTCGGTAATGTTTTTATAGGTTTCTATGGTTCTCACACGGAGCACACACGGAGGCACGTCTGTTCACTTCGAAAGTTCGATCGCGACTCACAAAACCTATACATTGTGGCAGTGTGTGCTCATCACGTACATATATATGTATTGGATGCATATATTTCAGTCTGCATATTAACTAATAATTATGTTATTATTATTAATTAATTATTAGTCTCATCCGATATAAAAATTGATACTATTATATGGTTATATAATTATTAATATTATATAAGCATATAATGTATTAAATGTCTTTTTCAAAAGAAGACGGTGTTTCGTAGCTAAAGAATTAATATTTTGTGAATAATTGAAAAATCCTCTAGGACACTATTGTGGATGGAGGTTTTTACTAATATAATATTGTCTACACGTAAATGCAAAATTAGATAAAATTATCAATTTGTCATCAAAATAAAATAGTTTTTTATTCAATTAATTGAATTTAAATTATAAATATGCATGTGTGATATAATATATTTAGTAAGTTGAAATAAAATGATATTTTTGAACGATTATATGCATATATATTTTATATATAAGTATATATATTTATATAAACAATTGTGAATTATAACTAGCGAACGTGAATGCTATCTAATTATGGCCACATTCGTATAGTACATGTCAAGTATAACAATTATTGAATATTATCGTTTGTTATTCAAAAATATTTGTGAGTTGTCATGTATTTTACATATTTGAAGATTTATGTAATTATATTTTAAATATATTTACATAATGAAATGAACATTATTCTGGTTGATCCTGCCAGTAGTTATATGCTTGTCTCAAAGATTAAGCCATCCATGACTAAGTACACACGAATTAATAGTGAAACGCAAAAGGCTCATTATATCAGTTATGGTTCCTTAGATCGTTAACAGTTACTTGGATAACTGTGGTAATTCTAGACCACACGGACCTTCTGGAACGTGTGCTTTTATTAGGCTAAAACCAAGCGATCGCAAGATCGTTACACTGGTTGAACTCTAGATAACATGCAGATCGTATGGTCTCGTACCGACGACAGATCTTTCAAATGTCTGCCCTATCAACTTTTGATGGTAGTATAGATACTACTACCATGGACTACCATGGTTGCAACGGTAACGGGGAATCAGGGTTCGATTCCGAATGCAGCAGGCGCGTAAATTACCCACTCCCAGCTCGGGAGGTAGTGACGAAAAAAATAACAATACAGGACTCATATCCGAGGCCCTGTAATTGGAATGAGTACACTTTAAATCCTTTAACAAGGACCTATTGGAGGGCAAGTCTGGTGCCAGCAGCCGCGGTAATTCCCAGCTCCAATAGCGTATATTAAAGTTGTTTGCGGTTAAAAACGTTCGTAGTTGAACTTGTGCTTCATACGGGTAGTGCAACTTACAATTGTAGTTAGTACTATACTTTTATGTATGTAAGCGTATTACCGGTGGAGTTCTTATATATAATTAGGTACTGTACTTTTTTTATATGTTCCTCCTATTTAAAAACCTGCATTAGTGCTCTTCATCGAGTGTTATTGTGGGCCGGTACAATTACTTTGAACAAATTAGAGTGCTTAAAGGCAGGCTTCAAATGCCTGAATATTCTGTGCATGGGATAATGAGATAAGACCTCTGTTCTGCTTTCATTGGTTTCAGATCAAGAGGTAATGATTAATAGAAGCAGTTTGGGGCATTAGTGTTACGACGCGAGAGGTGAAATTCTTGGACCGTCGTAAGACTAACTTAAGCGAAAGCATTTGCCAAAAGATGTTTTCAATTAATCAAGAACGAAAGTTAGAGGTTCGAAGGCGATCAGATACCGCCCTAGTTCTAACCATAAACGATGCCAGCTAGCAATTGGGTGTAGCTACTTTTATGGCTCTCTCAGTCGCTTCCCGGGAAACCAAAGCTTTTGGGCTCCGGGGGAAGTATGGTTGCAAAGCTGAAACTAAAAGGAATTGACGGAAGGGCACCACCAGGAGTGGAGCCTGCGGCTTAATTTGACTCAACACGGGAAAACTTACCAAGTCCAGGTGATAGCTCTTTCTCGAAGAAAGTGCATGGCCGTTCTTAGTTCGTGGAGTGATTTGTCTGGTTAATTCCGATAACGAACGAGACTCAAATATATTAAATAGATATCTTCAGGATTATGGTGTTGAAGCTTATATAGCCTTCATTCATGGTGGCAGTAAAATGTTTATTGTGTTTGAATGTGTTTATATAAGTGGTGCCGTACCTGTTGGTTTGTCCCATTATAAGGACACTAGCTTCTTAAATGGACAAATTGCGTCTAGCAATAATGAGATTGAGCAATAACAGGTCTGTGATGCCCTTAGATGTCCTGGGCTGAACGCGTGCTACAATGAAAGTATCAACGTGTATTTCCTAGACCGAGAGGTCCGGGTAAACCGCTGAACCACTTTCATGCTTGGGATTGTGAACTGAAACTGTTCGCATGAACTTGGAATTCCCCGTAAGTGTGAGTCATTAACTCGCATTGATTACGTCCCTGCCCTTTGTGCACACCGCCCGTCGCTACTACCGATTGAATTATTTAGTGAGGTCTCCGGACGTGATCACTGTGACGCCTTGTGTGTTGCGGTTGTTTCGCAAAAGTTGACCGAAGTTGAATTATTTAGAGGAAGTAAAAGTCGTAACAAGGTTTCCGTAGGTGAACCTGCGAAGGATCATTATTGTTTTAAATGCATCTAACCGTTAATAAATTAAATTTGTTTTTCTCTTTTAGGGAATTGCAATATTTAATAAATTATGTAACTAATAAATATAAATATTTTATTCAATCATATGAGATACAATTATGCAACTATAATAATTAAATTAGCTAAAAACCGTTTGTTCATGTATTATTATTATTATATACTGTATTTAGAGTGTTTTAATGTGTTTTGGATAAAATAAAAAACTGCGTGTATATGTACCATAATATACATGCGTTGCAAAATGTATTGTGCATATTCCAGTGCGCATACATTGTTTCGCAACACCAAGAAAAAACAATGTTGTACCTGTTTTGCAGGTTTAACGCTTTACATATGTTTGATCATAATAAATAAATTTAGCTAAAATATACTTGTCATATATCTTATTATTACGATTATGTAAAACTAAGACATTTCCGCAACATTTATTTAGGTATAAAAAAAAAAAATTTATTGAAGGAATTGATATATGCCAGTAAAAATGTTTTTTTTTTTAATTTCTTTCAATAAAAATAAAAAAATAAAAAAAATTGTTATCACTCTAAGCGGTGGATCACTCGGCTCATGGGTCGATGAAGAACGCAGCAAACTGTGCGTCATCGTGTGAACTGCAGGACACATGAACATCGACATTTTGAACGCAATTATCGCAGTCCATGCTGTTATGTACTTAATTAATTTTTTTTAGTGCTGCTTGGACTACATATGGTTGAGGGTTGTAAGACTATGCTAAATAAGTTGTTTAAAATTTTTCCGGAATTTTAAGCATCATGTATATTATTGGATAATATAAGTGTGAATCTAAAAAGTTCTCGCTTAAGATATTCATAATATGAATTAATAAATGAAAATACTAAAACTCTGTTGCATGAGAAATTTGAAGAATTATATGTTCTTTATTCATTTCAAATAATATTGAGGAATGTCTAGCATAAAATATATTATTTTATAAACTAGAATTGCCTCTTTTTAACGAATATGGTATAAAGAATAATTTTGTGAATATTATGGACCTTCAAGAAAAAAATAGTATATTTCAAAATAGGCAGAGAATTGTCTATAAGTGTAATTAAACAACCTCAACTCATATGGGACTAGCCCCCTGAATTTAAGCATATTAATTAGGGGAGGAAAAGAAACTAACAATGATTTTCTTAGTAGCGGCGAGCGAAAAGAAAGCAGTTCAGCACTAAGTCACTTTGTCTATATGGCAAATGTGAGATGCAGTGTATGGAACGTCAAATATTCTAGTATGAGAAATTAACGATTTAAGTCCTTCTTAAATAAGGCCATTTACCCATAGAGGGTGCCAGGCCCGTATAACGTTAATGATTATTAGATGATGTTCCCAAAGAGTCGTGCTGCTTGATAGTGCAGCACTAAGTGGGTGGTAAACTCCATCTAAAACTAAATATAACCATGAGACCGATAGTAAACAAGTACCGTGAGGGAAAGTTGAAAAGAACTCTGAATAGAGAAGTAAATAGTACGTGAAACTGCTTAGAGGTTAAGCGCCGAAGAACCTGAATATCCGTTATGGAAAATTCATCAATTAGAATTGTAATATTTAATCAATATATAATATTATAAGGACAGTGTGCATTTTTTCCATATAAGGACATTGTAATCTATTAGCATGTATGAAATTTATTAAACAATTTTGATAAGAGTTTATTTAAATTAGAGTGCTTGCATTTTAACATAAAATAAATTTCAAAAATTTGATAAAGTGCTGATAGATTATATGAGTACAGTGCGTTAATTTTTTCGGAATTATATAATGCATGATTATCATTGATTTTTATGTTTATTTATAAGCACTTGTATGATTACAATGCGAAAGATTCAGGATACCTTCGGGACCCGTCTTGAAACACGGACCAAGGAGTCTAACATATGTGCAAGTTATTGGGATATAAACCTAATAGCGTAATTAACTTGACTAAGTATTATTGGGATTAGTTTTTTAACTATTTATAGTTAATTAACGCAATCCCGGGGCGTTCTATATAGTTATGTATAATAATATTTATAATATTTATGCCTCTAACTGGAACGTACCTTGAGCATATATGCTGTGACCCGAAAGATTGGTGAACTATACTTGATCAGGTTGAAGTCAGGGGAAACCCTGATGGAAGACCGAAACAGTTCTGACGTGCAAAATCGATTGTCAGAATTGAGTATAGAGGGCGAAAGACCAATCGAACCATCTAGTAGCTGGTTCCTTCCGAAAGTTTCCCTCAGGATAAGCTGGTGCATTTAACTGTTGTAGTTAAATAATCTTATCTGGTAAAGCGAATGATTAGAGGCCTTAGGGTCGAAACGATCTTAACCTATTCTCAACTTTAAATGGGTAAGAACCTTAACTTTCTTGATATGAAGTTTAAGGTTATGAATATAATGTGCCCAGTGGACCACTTTTTGGTAAGCAGAACTGGCGCTGTGGGATAACCAAACCAAACGTAATGTTACGGTGACCAAATTAACAACTCATCAGAAACCATGAAAGGCGTTGGTTGCTTAAAACGCTAAGGAGTGTGTAACAACTCACCTGCCGAAGCAACTAGCCCTTACCGCTTAAGTAGATGATTTATATTACATGTAATATAAATTTTGAAACTTTAGTGAGTAGGAAGGTACAATGGTGTGCTTAGAAGTGTTTGGCGTAAGCCTGCATGGAGCCGTCATTGGTACAGATCTTGGTGGTAGTAGCAAATAATCGAATGAGACCTTGGAGGACTGAAGTGGAGAAGGGTTTCGTGTGAACAGTAGTTGATCACGAGTTAGTCGGTCCTAAGTTCAAGGCGAAAGCCGAAAATTTTCAAGTAAAAAAAAAAGTAACTAAAATTTATATTTTGTCATAATTAAAAAAACTTGAATAATTTTGAACGAAAGGGATACGGTTCCATTCCGTAACCTGTTGAGTATCCGTTTGTTATTAAATATGGGCCTCGTGCTCATCCTGGCAACAGGAACGACCATAAAGAAGCCGTCGAGAGATATCGGAAGAGTTTTCTTTTCTGTTTTATAGCCGTACTACTACTATGAAAGTCTTTCGCAGAGAGATATGGTAGATGGGCTAGAAGAGCATGACATATACTGTTGTGTCGATATTTTCTTCTCGGACCTTGAAAATTTATGGTGGGGACACGCAAACTTCTCAACAGGCCGTACCAATATCCGCAGCTGGTCTCCAAGGTGAAGAGTCTCTAGTCGATTTAGAATAATGTAGGTAAGGAAGTCGGCAAATTAGATCCGTAACTTCGGGATAAGGATTGGCTCTGAAGATTGAGATAGTCGGGCTTGATTGGGAAACAATAACGTTGCTTATGTGCTCGTTCTGGGTAAATAGAGTTTCTATCATTTATGGTAGTTTCTTGTTCCCCGGGATAGTTTAGTTACGTAGCCAATTGTGGAACTTTCTTGCTAAAATTTTTAAGAATACTAGTTGGGCAACCAGCTAGTTCTTTTAAATTATAACGATTATCAATTAACAATCAGTGCTCTGAATGTCAAAGTGAAGAAATTCAAGTAAGCGCGGGTCAACGGCGGGAGTAACTATGACTCTCTTAAGCCAAATGCCTCGTTATCTAATTTATTTTTATTTATTTTTTTTTTTTTTCGTCAATAAATATTTATTTAAAATCTGTCTGTACGAACAATAATTAAATTTTTTGACAAGAGATGGTTGGTAGGGTTCTGGAGGGCTAATCATCATCCTCCATGGGCAGGTCGAGGGGGTGTTTTCTTTTAAGTCTTCTGACGGTTTGGCTGTTGTCAAAGATGTTGATGGCCAATGTGTTTGGGTGGTTATGGAGTCTGTTGATGTAATTCGTGCTCACTTTTCGAATTTCATCTTTTACCCAGGGAACCCTGAGTACCTCGTGGATGGTGCTGTTGTCATGGTAAGGATGAGCGTTCGAGACCATTCTCAGAGCCTGTTCTGCAGCCTTTGGATGTTCCTGCAGTTTGATTTGCAGGCAGTGCCCCACAGCTGGATGCCATAAGTCCAGATTGGCTTAATGATGGTTTTGTAGACGAGCAGTTTAAGTTTGCTTTTAAGCTTCGAGCGTCTTCCAATGAGCCATTGGAATTGCTTCAGCCTCTCTTCAGCCTGCTTTCTCTTCCTTAGGATGTGTGTGCGCCATGTTAAACCGCCTGTCGAGCGTCATGCCCAGGTATTTGGGCGTGGGATTTTCGGGAATATTATCCCCATTGAGACTGACAGGCGGGCAATTGCCGTTGCGGAGTGCAAATGTGGTTTGCGTGGACTTCTCAGGGTTTACCGAGATGTTCCACCTCCGCAGCCAGGGCTCGATGGTGTTTAGCTGATTTTGTATAATTTCCGACGCATCCTGTGGGGTTCGTGCTGTAGCAAGGAAGGCTGTGTCATCGGCAACCATGTGGCAACCAATAGGTTCTCGTTGAAAAATGTAGGCATGTCCGCTGTGTACAACGTGTACAATAGAGGGCCTAGGACGCTGCCTTGTGGTACACCGGCTTCGATACCTTTTGTGGTAGATCGCGCATCTCCGCATCTGACATAAAAGCTTCTGTTGTCGAGATAAGATTTCAGAAATGCGTAATGGGGTTGAGGCAGGTTTCTCTTAAGCTTAAGCAGTAGCCCTGGGTGCCAGACTCTGTCGAAAGCTTGCTTCACGTCAAGCATTACGGCGCGCAGCAGTAGTTCTTCTCCTCGAATGCGTCCAGTATCACTTCTGACTAAATGGTGGCATTGTTCCGGGTGGAGTGAGAACGCCTGAAGCCAAACTGGTGATCCGGAATCAACCCAGCTTCTTCCAGCACTGGCAATACTCTACGCAAAATACTCTTTCGAGTATTTTGGAGAGTATCGACAGCAAACTTATCGGACGATAAGAGCCAAGATTGGCTTCAGGTTTGCCAGGTTTAGGTATAAGAATTACCTCTGCTCGTTTCCAGATGGTTGAAAATTGTCCTAGCTGAAAGCACCTGTTGTATATGTTGGCGAGGAGTTGTAGGCAGGGAGGGGGAAGAAGCTTAACAGCCAGTGCTTCAATGCCATCACCGCCCGGCGATTTATTCGTCTTGAGTCCCTCGATTTCAAGTTTGACCTCATCCACCGAGACTATAGCTAGCTCTTCTTGGTTGTTGTTAGTGTTTTCATCTAATAGTTGTAGGGCACGTTGCGTAGCTGAGATATCCAGGTCGGTGCATCTTATTATCGGCTTGAAGGCTTCGCTGAGGTGCTCCACAAAAGCTTCAGCTCGTTCTTGCTCTGTGCGGCACCAGGCGCCACTAGCACGCTGGACTGGAGCAACTCTCTTAGTAGGTCGTTTTATATGACGAGTGACCTGCCAAAGGTTGTGCTGTGGGTCTCCAGGCTCAACATTGGCCAGGAACTCCTCAAACGAGCTCTGCCTGAGCTTTAGGAGCTTATCCTTAAGCAGCTTTGCGGCTCTGGTAAATACCCTTTTATCTCTGGGATTTCTGGATAGGAACCATACTCGTCGCAACCGTCTCTTCTCAGCTACCAGCGAGGCGATCTCTGAAGACCAAAGGTGTAGGACCCCCGTTGGTAGTCTGGGAGAGATTGGGGTTCTGGGGGAAGCATGTGCTGCGGCGTTGTGCATGTGTTGCGTGAGCTCGTTGATGGCGTTGTCCACTTGCTCGGTGGAGTAAGATCTTGCACTGGGTTGACATTTTCCGTTAGCCAGGCTTTGTAGGATTGCAGTCTCGTGCTCCTCTTGATCATCCTGGATGTGCAGCTTTTCTCAGTGCAGGGAGGTTCAGCCGCAGTTCCACTGCGCTGTGGTCGGAGAAAAGGTCCGCGTTAGAAGAGCACGAGACTTTGGCACTATCAAATCCTTTGGAGAGGGCCATGTCCAGGGTGTCGGGAATTTTGGTCGGATCTGTTGGGCAGTAGGTGGGCTCTTCTGTGGTGTGGCATACGATGCTCCTGCGCTGGATACACCTAAGTAGTGCGCTTCCTTTAGGGTTGCTGACTCGGCATCCCCACCATCGGTGCTTTGCGTTGAAATCGCCCCCAATTAGAAATCTGTTACCCAGACTGCTCAGCAGCAGATCAAAATGCCTTTCTGATACCCTAGTGGGCTGGGCAGATTGACTTTGGCACATTGTACCCAGTCTTCCTCTAAGGTACACAGCTCGTTGTACTTTATGCCCGCTTTAATAATAATTGCCGCTCCGCCATGAGCCCTGCCGCTGGGTTGGTCAGCGTGGATGATGTCATCTATCTATTGGAGAAGTGAGTTTCGGAGATGAGGAGTATGTCTGTGTTGTGTGTGTGGATAAAGTGTTCCACCTCTGGCCGGCTTTTAATCAGGCCGTTAGCGTTCCAGATCGTTATGTTTAATCCCGTTTGCATAATGATTTGCAAAGGGTAGCAACCATTTGGGTCATTTGACTCATGACCTTTTCCATCATGCGCTCAAACATGCCTCCATTCTGGCCATTGCCGCGTCCAGTGAATTGCTTGGTGGGATTAAGTTGGCGTTGGGATGTAGGATGTTATCTTGTGGGGCAGCGTTTCTTGCTGTATTGGCATAGCTAACATTTGGGTCGATTCTGCTTGCGTTGGGGTCGATCTTGCTGAGGTGGGGAGGCTGGTAACGTGAGGTTGCCTGCCTGGGGGCAAAAACACTCTTCGCTCTCTTGTAAGCTGGACAGCCTTTGTATGAGGCCGCATGTGGGCCCTTGCAGTTAAGGCAGAAGGCCGGTTCACTGGCGCTCTTATTGCATTCAGCAGTGGAGTGCTCGTCTCCACACTTGACGCAACGATGGTCGAGGTGGCAGTATCTTTTGGGTATGCCCGAAGGCCTGGCAGCGGTAGCATAGGGGGACATCGTTGAATTTGATCGGCGGTTCAACCGTGACCATGGTGCTGCATGTCGTTTGATCTGGTATACCTCCTTGTTGTTTTTGGCCGGCTTCAGACTTACGAAGAAGAGGTTTAGAGGCTTCTTTTGTACCCCTTTTATTGGGATTGTGGACATCCCTGACCTTGTGCCCGTGGCGGCGCCGACTCCCTCTTTGATGTCTTCCAAATCGGTCGAGTGGTGGAGGCCTTTGATGACCACCCGGTAGGCGCGTTTCATCTCGGGGTTGAAAGGTGTGGAATCTATTTTTACTATCGCTCAAGAAAGTCTTTAGTTTGGTAAAGGCATCCTTGTTGGGGTCATGACTCGAATGAAGTTATTCTGGCTGGCTTTGTATGTGACCTCTACATCTTTGCCTAGGCGCCAGAGATGGCTTTGGATAGGTCCTTGATGCTGGTTACATCCGGGATGAAGATTGGCGGTGGCTTGATCTCCCTTGGGTGCTTTTTCCTCTTGGTCATCCTTTTTGGATGTCTTAGGAGCAGCTGGTGTCTCTTCGTAATCATCACTAGAATCTGTTTCATCATCGTCCTCAGATAGGATTCCGAATGAGTTATTTTTAAGTCTACCCATTAATGCAGCTTTGGCTGCCTCGCTGGTGCTGGCCTTGTCCTCCTTAACGGCTTTTTTGGCATTCTTGCGCTTTATTTCTCCAGGCTCGGAGTCGCTGGAGTCAGTATTTTTATATTTAATGTTGCCCTTCTTTCTAGGCGGCTGGGCTTGCCAGCTCATGGTGAGAAACTGACGCGAATTCGAATTTTAAAGGAGTTCGAAATTCGCGCCAAGCTTTCAAATGTATGAAGAGGTTCTTGTCTTTAGTAATCTTTTGAAGGTTCAATCACTAACCATACAATACATAGATGAGTCAAGTCCATACATCCAAAAGGTATCATTAAAAACAGTATTATTGCAGCCTCAGTCGGGCCGTGCGCTGCGATTCGAACACCGAGCCTCTTCGGCTCATTCGAAAATTCGAAGTTCTAACGCAGCGCGCAGCGTTGAGCTCAGTCGCAGATCAAATGCGGAGCGATGAGCACGGGCGCATTTCGTTGCGCTCTGCTTTCGTTTCTATGTATGCGTGTATGTATCTACATGCTCGCCTATATCAGTATGTGTATGCATGTGAAGTTTTGCAACGTGCGGTTGCCTCGCAAACAAGCAGCTAGCGCACGTCAATTTTGTTTTGCCGCGACGAAAGTCTCGAAGAAGAGGACAACAACAATTGCTCGCGTTCTATGTGTTTGCAGTTAAATGGCACTTGCACAAGGACCGCGTTGGCTCTGTTGGTGGTTTGCAAGCCCAACGTGTTGTGGGTCCGGGTTCAACTCCCGATCGAGAATATATGCATATTTTGTTTTTTTTTTTAATGCGATTTACATTTTTTTATTCCATTTCAAGTTTACTGACAGAACAAGAACTAATCGCGCATTGATTTTTGATGATTTTCAAATTCCTTTTTGCAAACACTTTTTAAAACTATTTGTTGATGCGAGCGCATTGCTAGGTGAGAGGCACACCTCCGCTCCGCCGACCGAAAAGCACTCAAAGCTTTTTCGCTCACTAGCAATGCGCTCAGTGCGTAAGAATGCACTCCAGCTCCAGTGCTCTCAGCTTCTCTCTCCCACAACTCACCACCGCTGAGCCGCGCTCAGCGCAATAGATCGACGAAATGCCGTCGGCATTTTCTCTATTGTTAGTACAAAACCACGAATCTATCTCTATGGTTGTAAAACACCCCCCACCTTATGCGTTCAATAAACCGAAAGTTCAAATATATTATTAGAAAGAAAACCGCGAGTGTTTTTATTTCGGGAAGGAAAAACTCTTGGATACTTTCAGCGCCCCCACGAACATTTGGTCCATCGAGCCGGATCTCATTATCATCGGCATTCCAGCATACTACGCTGATAAGTATCACAAGTTTTTTCCATTTGTCCTATCACTTCTCCCACGGTCGTCCGCCCCTCAATTTCCTCCATATTGTGCAAAAGATTCCAATATCTTTTGCCAAGTTGCTTTCCTTTTTGCTTCGGACGACCTTTTCTGCGTTTTTATCCTATATATGTATGAACATACATTTATAACAAATTATTATATCTATTTTTTTTTCCGCCAATCGCGTACGTATGTATGCATGCGTGTTTTTCTTTTTTTTCTGAGTGCAAGTGCAAGTGCAAACAGTGATAAGTGGAAATTATTCAAAGAGAGAAATATTCTAAAGTGCGAATGTTATATATTGTATACTCCATACATATATAAACATTTAAATTAAATAACTTAAATTCCAGCTGTGCGTACCAGCATTTTGTTTTTTCTTTATTTCTTGTCCGTTGTACGTTTGTATGTCGCGATAATCGCCGACATACATTCATACACTCATATTTGTGCTCTCTCTTTTGTCCGCAAGCGCACCGGCTTGCAGCCGCGCTTGCTCTCGCGCTCTCACCGCACACACACGTTCTCTTGTACACTGCGCTCTTGTCGGCTTGCAGCCGCACTTGCTCTCGCTCTCTCGAGTTTTATATACAAACATACGTGCTGTTGTGTATGCTTAACCGCGTGCATAAGTACTTCTGCGAGTGAAGTAATAGATTGGCAGGGCAGCGGTAGTCGCACTCGACATACCCTACCCTTTCCTTTTTTTTTTTGCCAAGTGATATATTTAGTGTGTGTATTTGAGAGCAACTCCCAGCTCAAGTGTCGGTGTATAGGCTACCTCCAGCCAGTGTCCCACACACATAGACATACACACACACATATACACACCTACATATAAACACACTTTCGCTTCCACCACATATCCATATAAATATATATAAATAATTTTTTGTTTTTTTTTTGTGTGACAATTTATTTAAGGTTTTTTCCATCCAGCGCATTTTTAACCACATTTGTGTTTTTTTTCCAGCAAATTGTGTTTTTTGTGGTATTTTTCCGTGCTTTTTTTTTGTTCTTGTTTTCGACAATCATTTGCTTGATTGTCGCGGGAAATTTCCCCCGCCCCCTTTGCGTTCGTTGCCTGTGTCCGCAGTCCGTACCCTTTTGGGTACAAAATACCTCAGCACTACCTGTGGTATTTTTTCTAGAATTTTTTTGGTATATTTTCTACTAGTTACATCCATTCCTTCCGTCCCGATCCACAAGATGGCACAAAACAAAGTAGACACAGCGTTGACGAAATTCATCGCCGCGACTGATCGTATCAGTCACTTTGCGGCGAGAGTCAACAATCTTTCGGTTGATAGCCCATCCCTATATACGTGCCAAGTCCGAAGGGACCAGATGCGTTCCTTATGGAAAAGGTCGAGAATGAGTATGAGGCTTGCTCTTGCGTCATGTCTGAGGAGATGACCACAGAAGAGCTCCCTACTGTTCAGGCCAAGTACGAGTACTGCTATGCTGCCTACGAGCAGTGTGCAGCTCTGTTAGGTGAGCAAATAGCCAACGCATCCCAGGAGCTCACCCCCGTACACCCGTACAACCACAAGCTGTGCAATCCATGCCCACAGGGTGTCGATTACCTCCGTGCGACACCGAAGTTTTCGGAGGCGATTACACTCGCTGGCCCACCTTCCGGGATTTATTCACAGCCCTCTATATACAGAACCCGAGACTGTCGGAAGTTGAGAAACTTTTCTATCTCAACTCCAAGACCAGCGGTGAAGCCCATGCCATTGTGTCAAAATCTCCTTTGACAAATGAAGGGTTCCAGTCGGCGTGGTCCAGCTTGACTGAGCGTTTCGAGAACAAACGGTTGCTCGTAAACAGTCAGCTGAGAATTTTGTTCAATTTGCCCGCCATTGGGCAAGAGTCGGGTTCCTCTATTCAGGAGTTGCAGAGCACCATTCAAGGTGTCTGACAGCCTTAGAGCACTCGAAAATCGACACAGAGAATTGGGATTGCATCCTGGTTTTCTTGTGTTCTTCGAGGCTCCCCAAGTTGACCCTTTCTCTTTGGGAACAGTCAATCCAAAACAAGAGCGATATTCCAACGCGGGTTGACATGAACGCTTTTCTTCTAGAGCGGCATCGCACCCTAGAAGCGATAGCGGATTTGTCATCCAGCACGATCGCTCCGACGGTTCCAAGAGCCTCACCCAAGAAGGCCCCCGTCTCCAGGCAGGTCAACTCTTTTGAGAGTAGGGTGATCATTAAGACCCAGACCTGCAATTTCTGTTCCCGGGAGAACCATCCGATTCGATTGTGCCCTCGATTTCTACAGATGGGTGTCAATGAAAGGGTCAACCATATCAAGCAACAGAAGCTGTGCTTGAACTGTTTCGCACGAGGCCATGTCCTGGCCGACTGCACAAGTGCGCACAACTGTTTAACGTGCAAGGGTCGTCATCATACACTCTTGCATCGAGTCAACCCGACGCCCGACAGTCACTAATCCCACTCCTAATATACAGTCCACTCCTTCCCAGTCAGCTAATGTGCAATCATTCCTGGCAGTTAACACACAAGGTGTTCTGCTGAGTACAGCTGTTGTACACATTTGCCATCACGGCGTTCGGCTCACAGCACGGGCTCTGATCGATTCCGGATCAGAGGCTACCTTCATTTCTGAACGATTGTTCAAGCGCTTGAGGATGCCATACACATCCGTTCAAGCCCACGTCTCTGGGCTGACTCAAGTTGTAGCAGCTGTGAGGGTGCAATTTAAATTTTAAATTTGCATTTGCAAATTCTGGCCATTTCACGATATGTAAACATATCCAGCTGACTAATATCGATTAATCGCATATTACATATCACTTAGTCGAGTTAGCAGCCCTTGACAGTAATTTAACATTCACACAAATAAATTACAGAGATTGATCGAATAGTTGAGATCAACTCTGTGTAAGCTCAATATTCGAATATCGAAGACACATTAGAAGAAGAAGAAGAAATTTTCCTTTTCCGTTTCCCATACCAAGGCGCGTGGATCAATTGGCTGGGACAATCTATATATATATATATAAAAGTCAGCAATCCAGAGCTGAACATTGTATTAAAGGAAAAGATTTCTCCATCTGCGTGGATATATCCACCAGAGTATTGTTTGGATAATAATAAGGTACGTAGGTTACATAGGCACATACATATTTCTAATAAGAAATATTTTTAGGCATTTGAAAGTTAGCGCGGCGTGGGTCTATAAACGTTTAAAAAGCGTTTAAACAGTTTGGCCACCGCCATATAGTATTTTCACCTGCGCATTATCGGCGCGCAAAGCTGCTGCTGGAGTTACAGTGGGCATATACATAAGCTGAAAAGCAATTGCCACTGTTCATACCGGTGCTGCCCCCATTGGGCCGCACTAAAATTGTTAGCATCGGCTAACTGGAATACAACTCAGCAAGCGAATTAGTGCCATAGCAGAGGATCGCCTCGGCTAATACCGGTGCTGCCCCATTGGGCCGCACTAAAATTGTTAGCATCGGCTAACTTGGACTAATTCGAAAAGGCAAAAGCAGTCGAGCAGAGGATCGACGCGTCTCCTACCGGTGCTGCCCCATAGGGCCGCGCCGAAATTGTTAGCATGGGCTAACAGAGACCCCATGTGCCGTTCAGAGGAGGGATAGAGCATAGTTGCTTCTATGTTCTAAACAGTGATGCCCCCATAGGAGCATCCCAAGTATTGTCGCCGTCTGTGAGGATTTTCCGCGGCTAAAAGCCAATAACCTGTTTGCCGCAAATTAGTTTGAATAATTTAAAGTATTGTTATTTGCATTATTGTTAAATTAAAATGATTGTATTAACGTAGCTTTCTTATTCTTATAATATACATAGTTTATAAGCACATGGTATGGTATGTAATCGTTATTCAATACTGTTAACATTATTCTAATTCTTTTTTGGAAGTTCACACAGCAAACAAACATCATCTTATCAACAACATAAATCACCACACACACATCATTCATCATCAGGCCTGATCATCAGTGAGTTGTGTACATCTATACAAAAGTAAAAGTATGTAAGTACGGCTTGGCCGATAATTGAAATATAATAATGTCGACAGTATAGGGTTTAACACATGCCATATTTACCATTGTAGTATTATATATATAGATTTGTATTACCGTAAATATTAAGAACAGTTACAGGGTATTAACCGCCCTTGAAAATGAGTCCGATTATAAAGTCTTAACGTTATGAAGTTATTGAAAATGAATTAAAGTAAGCCTTTCGGGCACCTGAGTATAGTTGTGTGTGTCATAAATCAAACAATAAAAAAAAGGGTAAAGACCATAATGGGCTTTACAGGACGGGAGGGTATAGAAGAGGATCCAAGACATCTAGGATCTTCGACTTTTAGGCTTGCTCGTATGCCAATTCAGATTGTTGCCGTTTAAGATATCGATAAACTCTGCTTACCTCTTTTAATAATGTAACCTCAGCTCCTATAGATAACAAAAACCCACCCCATTTGCCCTGAGCAACAGTCGGCCCCCGTAAGCAGAGTACGTTATCATAGGCTGTGTATAATCGGTTTGTTACACAGCCCAGCCCCGAAAGCATTGCCAATTCCTAATTGGCTCCCCGTTGCGACCAGATCTGCAGATTGAGGCATCGGCATTCGTCCTTCCGCAATTAGCAGGAAAGCTGCCCTCATGCGCTGTCCCACAAACCATCCTCGACAATCTGCCAAGCATCCCGCTGGGCGACCCCAAGTTCAATGAGAGTTCGCAGATAGACGTGCTTTTAGGCGCGGATATCCTCCCATCCGTTCTTCTCGGCGGCTCTCGTCCGAACGTTTGTGGGACCCTCATTGGTCAAGAGACCATTTTCGGTTGGATCCTGACCGGCCCAGTGTCGGGATCCACTTCTAACTCCATCTCGTCCTTTTCGACTCGACTGTCCGTCGATCGAACTCCTACGATCGGTCCTGCGACAGGACCCCCCTCCAAATCTATTTCAGTTTTTTCGGCTCGACTGTCCGTCGAACGATCCTCTAAACGCAAGCCTTTGTTAGGCCCCCATTCAAGATCGGTTCCAACACCTTCGGTTCGACTGTCCGTCGACCAAACCTATACGATTGATCCTGTGACAGGACCTCCCTTAGAACCTCTTTCAGCTCGACTGTCCGTCGAACGATCCCGGACGGAGACGCAGTCCTCCTCTGCACCGATGGCACCGGTCACTCCGCGTGGGGTTTCCGTGCCTCCCGGCACAACCTCGCATCAGCCCAGGAGCCGACGCGACCACCCGGCACCCTCCAGAGAAGAACCACCAAGGACGTCCCGTGTCAACGTTTTCCATGCCGGCATCCACCAGGCCGGCATCCACAGGCCCACTCACCCACGCTCCCGGCCCGTGCCTAGCTCCCGCAGACGGCACTTTCCAGTGCAAAGGAGTGAGCATACTCCCCACTGCGGCGGTCAGGCTGCACATGGGGACTGCGGCTTTCGAAGCGCGAGTTGGATCCGTGTTGTCCAGTAAGCCGCATCAGGTAGTCGTTGCCAGGGCCTGGGCCTCTCCATCACTCGCATGGGCGCTGAAGGAGTCTGCACGGCGTCGTTGCGCTCCAAGACACACCCACTCTATCTATCCTGATATTGTCCTGCCGGGTATCCTCCCAAATTTGTTATTTTTTGCAATCCCAATATTGCAAGGGGGGGAGAATGTTGATGCGAGCGCATTGCTAGGTGAGAGGCACACCTCCGCTTCGCCGACCGAAAAGCACTCAAAGCTTTTTCGCTCACTAGCAATGCGCTCAGTGCGTAAGAATGCACTCAAGCTCCAGTGCTCTCAGCTTCTCTCTCCCACAACTCACCACCGCTGAGCCGCGCTCAGCGCAATAGATCGACGAAATGCCGTCGGCATTTTCTCTATTGTTAGTACAAAACCACGAATCTATCTCTACGGTTGTAAAACACCCCCCACCTTATGCGTTCAATAAACCGAAAGTTCAAATATATTATTAGAAAGAAAACCGCGAGTGTTTTTATTTCGGGAAGGAAAAACGCTTGGATACTTTCAGCGCCCCCACGAACACTATTTAAAAAAGTTTTAACTTTAAAATTTTGTTTTTTACATTATTCAGATAACATTAACATTTCAGAAAATAAAAGAAAATATAAATAATACAATTTTTATTATTTTATATCGATGGTTCGTGACTTGGATAGCGTTGATGTTTTGCTATTTCAATGGTTCGTGTCTTGGGTGATGTTTGCGACTTTGCTAAACAGCTGACACCGACACAGCGTTTGTGTCCTTGCTATATCGATGGTTCGTGACTTGGATAGCGTTGATGTTTTTGCTATTTCGATGGTTCGTGTCTTGGGTGATGTTCGCGACTTTGCTTTGATCTAGCTTTAAAGCTCAATAGCTTCAAAAGCTTGGAAATTTTCCACGCACGTGGTTATTTTTGCAATTGGAAAAACTCGATTTTTCACAATATTAAGAGTGTCACTGTCACTGAAATATTCGCACTTTGTTGCATTTATGCTCCCACACAGTAAAATCTAAATTCCGTCTCTGTCGGTAGTGTTTTTATAGGTTTCTATGGTTGTCACACGGAGCACACACGGAGGCACGTCTGTTCACTTCGAAAGTTCGATCGCGACTAAAAAACCTATACATGGTGACAGTGTGTGCTCATCACGTATATATGTATTGGATGCATATATTTCAGTCTGCATATTAACTAATAATTATGTTATTATTATTAATTAATTATTAGTCTCATCCGATATAAAAATTGATACTATTATATAGTTATATAATTATTAATATTATATAAGCATATAATGTATTAAATGTCTTTTTCAAAAGAAGGCGGTGTTTCGAAGCTAAAGAATTAATATTTTGTGAATAATTGAAAAATCCTCTAGGACACTATTGTGGACGGAGGTTTTTACTTATCTAATATTGTCTACACGTAAATGCAAAATTAGATAAAATTATCAATTTGTCATCAAAATAAAATAGTTTTTTATTCAA
Source organism: Drosophila albomicans (assembly GCF_009650485.2). Taxonomy (NCBI): domain Eukaryota; kingdom Metazoa; phylum Arthropoda; class Insecta; order Diptera; family Drosophilidae; genus Drosophila; species Drosophila albomicans. The sequence goes on from NW_026263672.1 coordinate 49,598, forward strand.
TTAATTGAATTTAAATTATAAATATGCATGTGTGATATTATATATTTAGTAAGTTGAAATAAAATGATATTTTTGAACGATTATATGCATATATATTTTATATATAAGTATATATATTTATATAAACAATTGTGAATTATAACTAGCAAACGTGAATGCTATCTAATTATGGCCACATTCGTATATTACATGTCAAGTATAACAATTATTGAATATTATCGTTTGTTATTCAAAAATATTTGTGAGTTGTCATGTATTTTACATATTTGAAGATTTATGTAATTATATTTTAAATATATTTACATAATGAAATGAACATTATTCTGGTTGATCCTGCAGTAGTTATATGCTTGTCTCAAAGATTAAGCCATGCATGTCTAAGTACACACGAATTAATAGTGAAACCGCAAAAGGCTCATTATATCAGTTATTGTTCCTTAGATCGTTAACAGTTACTTGGATAACTGTGGTAATTCTAGAGCTAATACATGCAAATAAAACATGGACCTTCTGGAACGTGTGCTTTTATTAGGCTAAAACCAAGCGATCGCAAGATCGTTACACTGGTTGAACTCTAGATAACATGCAGATCGTATGGTCTCGTACCGACGACAGATCTTTCAAATGTCTGCCCTATCAACTTTTGATGGTAGTATAGATACTACTACCATGGACTACCATGGTTGCAACGGGTAACGGGGAATCAGGGTTCGATTCCGAATGCAGCAGGCGCGTAAATTACCCACTCCCAGCTCGGGGAGGTAGTGACGAAAAATAACAATACAGGACTCATATCCGAGGCCCTGTAATTGGAATGAGTACACTTTAAATCCTTTAACAAGGACCTATTGGAGGGCAAGTCTGGTGCCAGCAGCCGCGGTAATTCCAGCTCCAATAGCGTATACTAAAGTTGTTGCGGTTAAAACGTTCGTAGTTGAACTTGTGCTTCATACGGGTAGTACAACTAACAATTGTAGTTAGTACTATACCTTTATGTATGTAAGCGTATTACCGGTGAAATTCTTGGACTGTCGTAAGACTAACTTAAGCGAAAGCATTTGCCAAAGATGTTTTCATTAATCAAGAACGAAAGTTAGAGGTTCGAAGGCGATCAGATACCGCCCTAGTTCTAACCATAAACGATGCCAGCTAGCAATTGGGTGTAGCTACTTTTATGGCTCTCTCAGTCGCTTCCCGGGAAACCAAAGCTTTTGGGCTCCGGGGGAAGTATGGTTGCAAAGCTGAAACTTAAAGGAATTTATGGAAGGGCATCACCAGGAGTGGAGCCTGTGGCTTAATTTGACTCAACACGGGAAAACTTACCACGTCCAGGTGATAGCTCTTTCTCGAAGAAAGTGCATGGCCGTTCTTAGTTCGTGGAGTGATTTGTCTGGTTAATTCCGATAACGAACGAGACTCAAATATATTAAATAGATATCTTCAGGATTATGGTGTTGAAGCTTATATAGCCTTCATTCATGGTGGCAGTAAAATGTTTATTGTGTTTGAATGTGTTTATATAAGTGGAGCCGTACCTGTTGGTTTGTCCCATTATAAGGACACTAGCTTCTTAAATGGACAAATTGTGTCTTGCAATAATGAGATTGAGCAATAACAGGTCTGTGATGCCCTTAGATGTCCTGGGCTGCACGCGCGCTACAATGAAAGTATCAACGTGTATTTCCTAGACCGAGAGGTCCGGGTAAACCGCTGAACCACTTTCATGCTTGGGATTGTGAACTGAAACTGTTCACATGAACTTGGAATTCCCAGTAAGTGTGAGTCATTAACTCGCATTGAATTATTTAGTGAGGTCTCCGGACGTGATCACTGTGACGCCTTGTGTGTTGCGGTTGTTTCGCAAAAGTTGACCGAACTTGATTATTTAGAGGAAGTAAAAGTCGTAACAAGGTTTCCGTAGGTGAACCTGCGGAAGGATCATTATTGTTTTAATGCATCTAACCGTTAATAAATTAAATTTGTTTTTTCTCTTTTAGGGAATTGCAATATTTAAATAAATTATGTAACTAATAAATATAAATATTTTATTCAATCATATGAGATACAATTATGCAACATATAATAATTTAAATTAGCTAAAACCGTTTGTCATGTATTATTATTATTATATACTGTATTAAGAGTGTTTTATGTGTTTTGGATAAAAAAAAAACTGCGTGTATATGTACCATAATATACATGCGTTGCAAAATGTATTGTGCATATTCCAGTGCGCATACATTGGTTCGCAACACCTAAAGAAAAACAATGTTGTACCTGTTTGCAGGTTAACGCTTTACATATGTTGATCGTAATAAATAAATTTAGCTAAAATATACTTGTCATATATCTTATTATTATCGATTATGTAAAACTAAGACATTTCGCAACATTTATTTAGGTATAAAAAAAAATTTTATTGAAGGAATTGATATATGCCAGTAAAATGGTGTATTTTTAATTTCTTTCAATAAAAATATTATTGACGTAATGAAATAAAAAAAAAAATTGTATCACTCTAAGCGGTGGATCACTCGGCTCATGGGTCGATGAAGAACGCAGCAAACTGTGCGTCATCGTGTGAACTGCAGGACACATGAACATCGACATTTTGAACGCATATCGCAGTCCATGCTGTTATGTACTTTAATTAATTTTTTAGTGCTGCTTGGATTACATATGGTTGAGGGTTGTAAGACTATGCTAAATAAGTTGTTTAAAATTTTTCGGAATTTTAAGCACATTGTATATTATTGGATAATATAAGTGTGAATCTAAAAAGTTCTCGCTTAAGATATTCATAATATGAATTTATAAATGAAAATACTAAAACTCTGTTGCATGAGAAATTTGAAGAATTATATGTTCTTTATTCATTTCAAATAATATTGAGGAATGTCTAGCATAAAATATATTATTTTATAAACTAGAATTGCCTCTTATTAACGAATATGGTATAAAGAATAATTTTGTGAATATTATGGACCTTCAAGAAAAAAATAGTATATTTCAAAATAGGCAGAGAATTGTCTATAAGTGTAATTAAAACAACCTCAACTCATATGGGACTACCCCTGAATTTAAGCATATTAATTAGGGGAGGAAAAGAAACTAACAATGATTTTCTTAGTAGCGGCGAGCGAAAAGAAATCAGTTCAGCACTAAGTCACTTTGTCTATATGGCAAATGTGAGATGCAGTGTATGGAACGTCAATATTCTTGTATGAGAAATTAACGATTTAAGTCCTTCTTAAATGAGGCCATTTACCCATAGAGGGTGCCAGGCCCGTATAACGTTAATGATTATTAGATGATGTTTCCAAAGAGTCGTGTTGCTTGATAGTGCAGCACTAAGTGGGTGGTAAACTCCATCTAAAACTAAATATAACCATGAGACCGATAGTAAACAAGTACCGTGAGGGAAAGTTGAAAAGAACTCTGAATAGAGAGTTAAATAGTACGTGAAACTGCTTAGAGGTTAAGCCCGATGAACCTGAATATCCGTTATGGAAAATTCATCATTAGAATTGTAATATTTAATCAATATTATAACGATAGTGTGCATTTTTTCCATATAAAGGACATTGTAATCTATTAGCATGTATGGAATTTATCAAACAATTTTGATAAGAGTTTATTTAAATTAGAGTGCTTGCATTTTAACATAAAATAAATTTCAAAAATTTGATAAAGTGCTGATAGATTATATGAGTACAGTGCGTTAATTTTTCGGAATTATATAATGGCATGATTATCATTGATTTTTATGTTTATTATAAGCACTTGTATGATTAACAATGCGAAAGATTCAGGATACCTTCGGGACCCGTCTTGAAACACGGACCAAGGAGTCTAACATACATATGTGCAAGTTATTGGGATATAAACCTAATAGCGTAATTAACTTGACTGTTATTGGGATTAGTTTTTTTATCTATTTATAGTTAATTAACGCAATCCCGGGGCGTTCTATATAGTTATGTATAATAATATTTATATTATTTATGCCTCTAACTGGAACGTACCTTGAGCATATATGCTGTGACCCGAAAGATGGTGAACTATACTTGATCAGGTTGAAGTCAGAGGAAACCCTGATGGAAGACCGAAACAGTTCTGACGTGCAAATCGATTGTCAGAATTGAGTATAGGGGCGAAAGACCAATCGAACCATCTAGTAGCTGGTTCCTTCCGAAGTTTCCCTCAGGATAGCTGGTGCATTTAATCTTATCTGGTAAAGCGAATGATTAGAGGCCTTAGGGTCGAAACGATCTTAACCTATTCTCAAACTTTAAATGGGTAAGAACCTTAACTTTCTTGATATGAAGTTTAAGGTTATGTATATTACCGTCCCTATCTACCGTGTGGTTGGCGGGTCTTAGAATTCCTGCTTGTCGTATGAGGCGACTAAAAGGATAATTTCTTTTTGGGCTGTCAGTCCCGAGCTGAAAAGCTAAAACTGGCCTCACCTGTGTGGATGACGGGTCTTAGAATTTCACCACAGTGGACCCCCACTTATCGTAAAAGGCGGTTAAGGAGGTACGGCACCAACGTTAACTGTTTGGAGTTTAATTGGTAGTACATTGGCAAGTACGACACCTGACCAGAGGTGAGTTTCTGGTACCACGGGAACCATGTGCCCGCGGACTTTGTCCGTCCTGGTATTTGGTTGCGGCCCTTCGGGGAGTATCGTGGTGGCTGTGGTAGTCCAAAGCGGACAATGAGGATTATACTCAGCGTGGAGTTGCGTACAATCAACCGGTTGCCGATAACCAAAAATCGGAAGAGGTTTTAGATGGGCCTCGCTCTCCACACAGGAGGAAGTGTCTAGTCCAAACAACTGGCTCTTCAAATGTGTACCTGCGGAGAGTCTCCAAGGAGGCGCTGATCAACGCTTAAATTGTATCCCTGTGCTCGGGCACCGTGTGATAAGTCACTCGTGACAGGTGAACACGTAAAACACCGGAATTTATATGTCCCTATCTACTATCTAGCGAAACCACAGCCAAGGGAACGGGCTTGGAATAATTAGCGGGGAAAGAAGACCCTTTTGAGCTTGACTCTAATCTGGCAGTGTAAGGAGACATAAGAGGTGTAGAATAAGTGGGAGATATTAAATTTCGGTTTAGTATCGACAATGAAATACCACTACTATTATTGTTTCCTTACTTACTTGATTAAATGGAACGTGTATCATTTCCTAGCCATTATACGGATATATTTATTATATCTTATGGTATTGGGTTTTGATGCAAGCTTCTTGATCAAAGTATCACGAGTTTGTTATAAATCGCAAACAAATTCATTAATGAGAGAGTGCATTTATGTATTCTTAAATTAAAAATTTGGTATAACTCCAATTACTCAGGTATGATCCAATCCAAGGACATTGACAGGTAGGGAGTTTGACTGGGGCGGTACATCTCTCAAATAATAACGGAGGTGTCCCAAGGCCAGCTCAGTGTGGACAGAAACCACACATAGAGCAAAAGGGCAAATGCTGACTTGATCTCGGTGTTCAGCAAAAGCTCGGCCTATCGATCCTTTTGGTTTAAAGAGTTTTTAACAAGAGGTGTCAGAAAAGTTACCATAGGGATAACTGGCTTGTGGCGGCCAAGCGTTCATAGCGACGTCGCTTTTTGATCCTTCGATGTCGGCTCTTCCTATCATTGTGAAGCAAAATTCACCAAGCGTTGGATTGTTCACCCATGCAAGGGAACGTGAGCTGGGTTTAGAAAGTCGTGAGACAGGTTAGTTTTACCCTACTAATGACAAAACGTTGTTGCGACAGCATTCCTGCGTAGTACGAGAGGAACCGCAGGTACGGACCAATGGCACAATACTTGTTCGAGCGAACAGTTGTATGACGCTACGTCCGTTGGATTATGCCCTGAACGCCTCTAAGGTCGTATCCGTGCTGGACTGCAATGATAAATAAGGGGCAATTTGCATTGTATGGCTTCTAAAACCGATGGATGTGATGCCAATGTTACATATAACATAGTAAATTGGGAGGATCTTCGATCACCTGGTGCCGCGCTAGTTATATATTAAAACATTATTTAATACAATGACAAAGCCTTGAATCAATTGTAAACGACTTTTATAACAGGCAAGGTGTTGTAAGTGGTTGAGCAGCTGCCATACTGCGATCCACTGAAGCTTATCCTTTGCTTGACGATTCGATAAAATATATATGTTTAAGGCATATATAAAAAAATATTATATATATGATGTATATGGAAACGTAAATATTTTTATATATATAAATATGCAAAATTGTATGCATAATTATTATTAATTATGTTATACAATTACGCATATAAGAAGACAATTTATATAATATACATATGAATATATTATATATATAAATAGATAATATATCAATGTGTACAAAATATACAAGTGTATTTTAAATATGCATTTATTTAGTATGCGTTAGTTATATATATTTATTTGGTAGCCAGAAGGATGCCATTATATTAGTGGCGAAAATTAAAAATATGCATGGTATATCTATGTGTTCAAAATACTTGTGTATTTTAAATATGCATTTATTTAGTATGCGTTAGTTGTATATATTTATGTAAACAGGTCACTTCTGTTAATAATAAGTTTAGCGATCCGGCAGCTCATGCACTCTGTTAAATATGAAGAAAAACAAGAGTTGCGAACGCACTTCACTCCTTGAAAAGTCGCGAAGGTGTTAAGTCGTTGCTGCAGAAAAAGTCGTAGTTTATAAAATATAATGCGTAGTATTATTCACTCCAAGTTATTACGATTAATAATAAACATTTAATTTACATTTAATATAATACTTTACATTTGAGGGCTCAACCGGTCGTGAGTCTTGAGTGTGAAAAATTGAAAGTTGTTGCTGAAAATACGGATAGACGGAACAGTTGCAAAGTTGTGAAATAGGGTCTTGTAAGTTGAAGCCCTTATTTCAAAATAAGTTGAAAAGTCCGAATCCAATAAGCAGTAGTACTACAGTGGAAGTTGCAAAAAATTCAATTTTGGTGATCATCTGCGTAATTGCGTTTCTGCGTCGCGAGATACATACACAATGGCTACACTGAATACGCCAGTAAAGAGAAACAAAAAAACGCCTGCAAAGAAAACTTATGTACAACACGAAGAAGCAGAAAAAGAGGTGACGTCAAAATTAGAACTTGTGGTAGAGAACGAAATGGAAGAGGAAAATGAAAAAAGAGTGACCAGCAGTGTATCTGACAAAGTTGACCAAATGCTGCAGCTGTTAAGTTTGAAAATAGAAGTTGATGAAAAACAAAGTGGCCAGATTAAGATTGCAGCCGATAAGTTTGAAAAAGTTGTGGCCGATTACGATGGAAAATCGATACCAGTTAAAAAGTGGTTTGAAATTTTCGAAAGAAATGCGGATGCCTACGAGCTTTCAGAAAAACAGAAATATGTTCAAGCCAGAGGCAAGATGGTTGGAACAGCCAAGCTATTCCTGGAGTCTGAAGATGTGTGCGGATATGAAGAGCTGAAACGTAGTGTGATCGAAGAGTTTGCATGCAGTGTGAATAGTGCAGATATACACAAGAAGCTGCAGGATAGAAAGAAGAAGAAAGATGAGTCAATGCACGAGTACATGTTGCAAATGAGGAAGATAGCTGCACTTGGGGACATTGAAGATATTGCTGTAATTAATCACATAGTAAATGGACTCGACATTAAAAATGAATATAAGTACAGTATGTTGCGATGTAAGTCACTTAAGTCATTGAAAGAAGAGCTGAAAGCTGATAAGCTGAATGTGAATGAAAAGAAGAGTGAGCAACAGAAAACGAATGTTAACAACAAGCAAATGACGTCAGCTGGTAAAAAAGATCATTGCTATAATTGCGGTTCGACAGAGCATAAAAGAAAGGATTGCAATGCCAGCACAAAATGCTTCAGTTGCAATCGAGAGGGTCATATTTCGTGTAATTGTCCTACAAAAGTTGAAAAAGTTAATAAAGTTGTATACGAGAACAGACGCACCAAAAAGATAAAAGTCAACAATCTTGAAGTAGACTGTCTGGTGGACACAGGATCGGATGTGACGTTGACAAAGGCAAATATCGTAGATCAAATAAAGAACGTAGAGCTTACTAAGACTGCCTCAGTATTGCGTGGATTGGGCAATGCCACGACACAACCAACTAGATGTTTCAACGCGCAAGTAGTGGTCGATCGGCTGTCAACTGACCAAAATTTTATTGTTGTGCCTAGCAATAAAATGGAATACGATGTACTGCTAGGGCACGATTTCATCAATAAATTTCGCATGGTTGCTGACAAGCGAGGATATACATTTTTGAATATGGAAGAAAGCTCGATGCATAATGATGAGTATGAAGTATATAATATTTGCGAAGAGTCTTCTTTTACAGTTTCGCCAAAGTATCGAAAGCCTGTCGAGCAGTTGATAGAGGACACCTACGAGAAGCCGCCGCAAGTTGTTAAACAGTGTCCTGTCGAGCTAAAGATAGTGCCAGATGGAGTGGTTAAGCCGTTTCGCCATCCACCTGCTCGGTTATCACCAGATGAAGCTGCCGCTGTACAGAAGCAAGTAGAAGAGTGGATTGATCACGGAGTCGTACGCAAATCGTCGTCAAATGTTGCAAGCCGAGTAGTTGTTGTTAAAAAGAAGAAGCGTCAAAAGCAACGTGAAGAGGCGAGACGAAATATAGAGCAGACACAGCAGGTCTACAAACGCAATTTCGACAAGAAGCGTTGGCTAGAGCAGACATATAAAATTGGAGATCTTGTCGCCATAAAGAGAACGCAATTTGTCGCCGGACGTAAGCTGGCAAGCGAGTATCTTGGTCCATACGAGATAACAAAGACGAAGGGAAATGGGCGATATGACGTTCGTAAGGCAGCTGATGTTGAAGGGCCTAATATCACTGCTTCTAGCTGCGACAATATGAAGCTCTGGAGGTTTGTTATGGACAACGAGGAGTGACTGTCATCTGGGACAGATGAAGAAGATCAGGAGGGCCGAATGTAAACAGGTCACTTCTGTTAATAATAAGTTTAGCGATCCGGCAGCTCATGCACTCTGTTAAATATGAAGAAGAACAAGAGTTGCGAACGCACTTCACTCCTTGAAAAGTCGCTGCTGCAGAAAAAGTCGTAGTTTATAAAATATAATGCGTAGTATTATTCACTCCAAGTTATCACGATTAATAATAAACATTTAATTTACATTTAATATAATACTTTACATTTATTTGGTTGCAAAAGGACGCCATTACATAAGTGGCGAAAATTAAAAATATGCATGGTATATCTATGTGTACAAAATACTTGTGTATTTGAAATATGCATTTATTTAGTATGCGTTAGTTATATATGTTTATTTGGTAGCCAGAAGGACGCCATCATATTAGTGGCGAAACTTAAAAATATGCATGGTATATCTATGTGTTCAAAATACTTGTGTATTTTAAATATGCATTTATTTAGTATGCGTTAGTTGTATATATTTATTTGGTAGCAAAAGGACGCCATTATATTAGTGGCGAAAATTAAAAATATGCATGGTATATCTATGTGTACAAAATACTTGTGTATTTTAAATATGCATTTATTTAGTATGCGTTAGTTATATATATTTATTTGGTAGCAAAAGGACGCCATCATATTAGTGCCGAAAATTAAAAATATGCATGATTTAAAAAAATATATATGATTTAATGTATATATCTATGTGAACAGAATACTTGCGTATTTTAAGTATGCATTTATTTCATACACAATTATGTGTTTGGTAGCAAAAGAACGCCATCATATTAGTGACACAAATTAAGACATGAGATATGAGTTCAACTTTGACAAAAAATTTCAACAGGTGAAAATTGAATGAAAAACTTTTTTAATAGCATTTTATACAGTTTATTAATATAATGCGATAAGATTTTTAATTTAACTTGAGAAAAAAATTTTTTGGACTTGGTGAATTTTTTATTGAACTGCAGCCATATGATATGAGGTTCTACCGAGATATGAGTTCAACTTTGACAAAAATTTTAAACAATGTTAAACAATTTACGATTGTACTAGTATTTAATACAAATTATTGATAATAAAATAATAAAGTTTTGCTGTTGTATTATTAAATTAGTGCCACATAAAGATACATTAGATGGTAGACCTTAGTAAAATGAGCGGATTGTAGAAAACGTGTCACAAAACCTATATAGGGGTGGTGAAGTCGGGCAGGCATGTCATATGAGAAAAATTTCACAAGTGAAATATTTATGACTATGTATATGGAGTGTCATGCCGGCATAAGTCATATATAAATAATATATGAAAATAATCATATAGAAGGCAATATGATTCAAAAAGTTAAAAATAATGAAGTTTTACTGTTACATTATTAAATTAGTGCAATATAAATTACATTAGGTGGTATACCTTAGTAAAATGAGCTGGTTGTAGAAAACGTATCACAAAACCTATATAGGGGTGGTGATGTCGAGCAGGCATGTCACATGAGAAAAATTTCACAAGTGAAATATATATGACTATGTATATGGAGTGAGTCTTGCCGGCATAAGTCATATATAAATAATATATGAAAATAATCATATAGAAGGCAATATGATTAAAAAAGTTAAACATAATAAAGTTTTACTGTTGTATTATTAAATTAGTGCAACAAAAAGATACGTTAGATGGTAATACTAAATAAAATAAGAGCATTGTAGAAAACGTGTCACAAAACCTATACATTTTTTTTTTTCGTCAATAATTATTTATTTAAAATCTGTCTGTACGGACAATAATTAAATTTTTTGAGGCAGCCTTGTCGATTAAATTCTCACAAGAGATGGTTGGTAGGGTTCTGGAGGGCTAATCATCACCCTAAATGGGCAGGTCGAGGGGGTGTTTTCTTTTAAGTCTTCTGACGGTTTGGCTGTTGTCCAAGATGTTGATGGCCAATGTGTTTGGGTGGTTATGGAGCCTGTTGATGTAATTCGTGCCCACTTTTCGAATTTCATCTTTTACCCAGGGAACCCTGAGTACCTCGTGGATGGTGCTGTTGTCATGTCGTGATGATCGTTCGAGACCATTCTCAGAGCCTTGTTCTGCAGCCTTTGGATGTTCCTGCAGTTTGATTTGCAGGCAGTGCCCCACAGCTGGATGCCATAAGTCCAGATTGGCTTAATAATGGTTTTGTAGACGAGCAGTTTAAGTTTGCTTTTAAGCTTCGAGCGTCTTCCAATGAGCCATTGGAATTGCTTCAGCCTCTCTTCAGCCTGCTTTCTCTTCCTTAGGATGTGTGTGCGCCATGTTAACCGCCTGTCGAGCGTCATGCCCAGGTATTTGGGCGTGGGATTTTCGGGAATATTATCCCCATTGAGACTGACAGGCGGGCAATTGCCGTTGCGGAGTGCAAATGTGGTTTGCGTGGACTTCTCAGGGTTTACCGAGATGTTCAACCTCCGCAGCCAGGGCTCGATAATGTTTAGCTGATTTTGTATAATTTCCGACGCATCCTGTGGGGTTCGTGCTGTGGCAAGGAAGGCTGTGTCATCGGCGTATGTGGCAACCAATAGGTTCTCGTTGAAAAATGTAGGCATGTCCGCTGTGTACAACGTGTACAAATAGAGGGCCTAGGACGCTGCCTTGTGGTACACCGGCTTCGATACCTTTTGTGGTAGATCGCGCATCTCCGCATTGGACATAAAAGCTTCTGTTGTCGAGGTAAGATTGCAGAAATGCGTAATGGGGTTGAGGCAGGTTTCTCTTAAGCTTAAGCAGTAGCCCTGGGTGCCAGACTCTGTCGAAAGCTTGCTTCACGTCAAGCATTACGGCGCAGCAGTAGTTCTTCTCCTCGAATGCGTCCAGTATCACTCTGACTAAACGGTGGCATTGTTCCGGGGTGGAGTGAGAACGCCTGAAGCCAAACTGGTGATCCGGAATCAACCCAGCTTCTTCCAGCACTGGCAGTACTCTGCGCAAGAATACTCTTTCGAGTATTTTGGAGAGTATCGACAGCAAACTTATCGGACGATAAGAGCCAGGATTGGCTTCAGGTTTGCCAGGTTTAGGTATAAGAATTACCTCTGCTCGTTTCCAGATGGTTGGAAAATGTCCTAGCTGAAAGCACCTGCTGTATATGTTGGCGAGGAGTTGTAGGCAGGGAGGGGGAAGAAGCTTGACAGCCAGTGCTTCAATGCCATCAGCGCCCGGCGATTTATTCGTCTTGAGTCCCTCGATCTCGAGTTTGACCTCATCCACCGAGACCATAGCTAGCTCTTCTTGGTTGTTGTTGGTGTTTTCATCTAATAGTTGTAGGGCACGTTGCGTAGCTGAGATATCCAGGTCGGTGCATCTTATTATCGGCTTGAAGGCTTCGCTGAGGTGCTCCACAAAAGCTTCAGCTCTTTCTTGCTCTGTGCGGCACCAGGCGCCACTAGCACGCTGGACTGGAGCAACTCTCTTAGTAGGTCGTTTTATGTGACGAGTGACCTGCCAAAGGTTGTGCTGTGGGTCTCCAGGCTCAACATTGGCCAGGAACTCCTCAAACGAGCTCTGCCTGAGCTTTAGGAGCTTATCCTTAAGCTGCTTTGCGCCTCTGTTAAATACCCTTTTATCTCTAGGATTTCTGGATAGGAACCATACTCGTCGCAACCGTCTCTTCTCAGCTACCAGCGAGGCGATCTCTGAAGACCAAAGGTGTAGGACCCCCGTTGGTAGTCTGGGAGAGATTGGGGTTCTGGGGGAAGCATGTGCTGCGGCGTTGTGCATGTGTTGCGTGAGCTCGTTGATGGCGTTGTCCACTTGCTCGGTGGAGGTAAGATCTTGCACTGGGTTGACATTTTCCGTTAGCCAGGCTTTGTAGGATTGCAGTCTCGTGCTCCTCTTGATCATCCTGGGATGTGCAGCTTTTCTCAGTGCAGGGAGGTTCAGCCGCAGTTCCACTGCGCTGTGGTCGGAGAAAAGGTCCGCGTTAGAAGAGCACGAGACTTTGACACTATCAAATCCTTTGGAGAGGGCCATGTCCAGGGTGTCGGGAATTTTGGTCGGATCTGTTGGCCAGTAGGTGGGCTCTCCTGTGGTGTGGCATACGATGCTCCTGCTCTGGATGCACCTAAGTAGTGCGCTTCCTTTAGGGTTGCTGACTCGGCATCCCCACCATCGGTGCTTTGCGTTGAAATCGCCCCCAATTAGAAATCTGTTACCCAGACTGCTCAGCAGCAGATCAAAATGCCTTTCTAATACTCTGTGTCTGGGGGGGAGGTAGACCGCGGCGACTGTAAGGTCGCCTAGTGGGCTGGGCAGATTGACTTTGGCACATTGTACCCAGTCTTCCTCTAAGGTACTCAGCTCGTTGTACTTTATGCCCGCTTTAATAATAATTGCCGCTCCGCCATGAGCTCTGCCGCTAGGGTGGTCAGCGTGGATGATGTCATACCCGTGATCTATTGGAGAAGTGAGTTTCGGAGATGAGGAGTATGTCTGTGTTGTGTGTGTGGATAAAGTGTTCCACCTCTGCCCGGCTTTTAATCAGGCCGTTAGCGTTCCAGATCGTTATGTTTAATCCCGTTTGCATAACGGTAGCAACCATTTGGGTCATTTGACTCATGTCCTTTTCCATCATGCGCTCAAACATGGCCTCCATTCTGGCCATTGCCGCGTCCAGTGAATTCCTTGGTGGGATTAAGTTGGCGTTGGGGTGTAGGATGTTATCTTGTGGGGCAGCGTTTCTTGCAGTATTGGCATAGCTAACATTTGGGTCGATTCTGCTTGCGTTGGGATCGATCTTGCTGAGGTGGGGCGGCTGGTAACGTGAGGTTGCCTGCCTGGGGGCAAAAACACTCTTCGCTCTCTTGTAAGCTGGACAGCCTTTGTATGAGGCCGCATGTGGGCCCTTGCAGTTAAGGCAGAAAGCCGGTTCACTGGCGTTCTTTTTGCATTCAGCAGTGGAGTGCTCGTCTCCACACTTGACGCAACGATGGTCGAGGTGGCAGTATCTTTGGGTATGCCCGAAGGCCTGGCAGCGGTAGCATTGGGGGACATCGTTGAATTTGATCGGCGGTTCAACCGTGACCATGGTGCTGCATATCCGTTTGATCTGGTATACCTCCTTGTTGTTTTTGGCCGGCTCCAGACTTACGAAGAAGGGGTTTAGAGGCTTCTTTGTACCCCTTTTATTGGGATTGTGGACATCCCTGACCTTGTGCCCGTGGCGGCCGACTCCCTCTTTGATGTCTTCCAAATCGGTCGAGTGGTGGAGGCCTTTGATGACCACCCGGTAGGCGCGTTCATCTCGGGGTTGAAAGGTGTGGAATCTATTTTTACTATCGCTCAAGAAAGTCTTTAGTTTGGTAAAGGCATCCTTGTTGGGGGTCATGACTCGAATGAAGTTATTCTGGCTGGCTTTGTATGTGACCTCTACATCTTTGCTTAAGGCGCCAGAGATGGCTTTGGATAGGTCCTTGATGCTGGTTACATCCGGGATGAAGATTGGCGGTGGCTTGATCTCCTTGGGTGCTTTTTCCTCTTGGTCATCCTTTTTGGATGTCTTAGGAGCAGCTGGTGTCTCTTCGTAATCATCACTAGAATCTGTTTCATCATCGTCCTCAGATAGGATTCCGAATGAGTTATTTTTAAGTCTACCCATTTGTTGATGCCAGATGACTGCAGGTGTGACCACTCAGGCCAGCTGACAGTGTGGTCGCGATCGAGAGTTATCGCTAGCGACAAAGCTAGTATACTGTGCGTGTGACCGTGTCATACGCACAGACACACTGTTCTTGGTTTCCTCTGAAGATGGTCACCCTGCCCTTTTTAGTGCTTTTTTCCATTCCGCCTTCTATCATATGTTCAAATTTTCTTCTGCACAACAGCACATGTATATTTTCAAGTGGAAATAAAACGCAATACAAGTTACAAGTTTATATTAATTAAAAGTGAAAGTGTTATTATTTTCAACAAGCGTCGCCCCCCTGCACATTTTGGTCCTTCGAGCCGGATCAATCGCTCGACCCCAGCAATAGCATTGGTTGACAAGATAAGTAATACACTTTTTTTTTTCCTTCATACATTTGTGCAAGTGTCGTGTTCGCGCCATATTTTCTTTCCTTGTACCTTATATATATGTGACACAGCATATATATAAGTACATAAGCGTTCGACCGGCATTTTTCTCAGCCATCTTTTCTACTTTGTGTATACTTGGCACAGTATATATATATATATATATCCTTATATGTATATGTATGTGTAAGTATCTATAAAGTTTAAAAGAGTTCGCTAATATTTTCCGTTTTTGGCCGCGGTTGTGTGTACTTTGCTATTTCTTTTTCTGTCGTATCGCGTTTGTCTGTTTTCTTTTAACACACTCCTGTGTAGGCAAGCGCTCTTCTATTGGTTATATTCAAATAACAAGAGAGTTGCTCCTCTCATAGCAAACGCGCGTAGATCCACTACACTCCATATATATCTATATATATACATATATATATATATATATACACATATACATACGACATATATACATCCACACACAACACACATACACGACACTTACACACATATACACTCCGTATATGGTCCATACATACTGAAGTCCAGTATTATTCGTATAATATATATATATTATATACATACACATACAGATACGTATACTGCTTCACATACATATACACTCCGTATATGTTCCTCATATATTGAAACTATACAGTATAATCAAATCCATTGTTGCATATAATATATATATATTATCCATTATTACACATATATATATACACATATATACACACACATATATATATATACACATATATACACACATATATATATATTATCCATTATTACACATATATATATACACATATATACACACATATATACATATATTATCCACTATTACACATATATATATACACATATATACACACATATATACATATATATTATCCATTATATACACATATATACACACATATATACACATATATTATCCATTTCCGTATACGTATATAAACAGCAGCAATCACACCGAGAAATAAAGATTCACGCTGCTGTTTGTGTTTTACTTAAACATTTTTTGTTTTTTCCAACAGCGATTTTGTTCCTCGTCTGTTTTCTTGTGTCGGCTTTGCTCACTATCCTGTGACAGCCGAAGTTCCTTTCCACTTGTGCTTGCTTTCGTCTGTCCGCTTTACCGTGAATCTTTGTTGAGAAAAGACTCTAAAGTGACTGCCGAAGCATAGTATGTCCAAGAGCCAAAAGAGCGAAAAGGACTCAAAACACTCGTTAAAGCTTCCGACCACATCTCGTCGCCTGTCGTCCGCTTCGCCCGTTCCTTCGGGGTCCAAATCCGCCACACCTGCCGCTCAACTCCCAGTAAAGGTCGATCGTCCGTCGCCGTCTGCTTCTGCAAAGACTCCGCTGTTGCGTACATCTTCGACTGCTCTACGTAGTCAGGCAACTACCCGTTCCGTCCAAGCTAAATTTAGCAAAACCCGTGCAATGGCTCTCAGCAACTTCGTCGCCGTCTCTGACAGACTGGTGCACTTCGAGAGTCGGGTCAGAGGGCCTGCAGCCGAAGATGACAATGTACACACGTACGAAAATCCGTCGTGACCGGCTGCAAGTCCTCTGGGACAATGTCGAAGCCGCTTATTCCACATGCGCTGATGCACTGCATCAAGACGGCGACAGTGAAGGCACACAGGCGATGGAGGCAAAATACGATCACTGCTATGCAGTGTACGAGCGGTGTCTCGCCCGTGTTAAGGGGCAAATTACCCAGGTTTCCGGGTCCAGCAGGAGTGAAGCATCCGTTCCTCCTGTATACTCCAGTGGCTGCCGGATCCCTCCAGTCGACACCGAAGTGTTCCGTGGGGATTACTTGCGGTGGCCGACTTTCCGTGACCTTTTCACGGCCATCTATGTCAACAATCCAAGGTTGACTCCGGTCGAGAAACTTTTCCATCTGAATTCGAAGACCGCAGATGAGGGCCAATGAAATAGTAGCCAAATTTCCGCTGACGAACGATGGTTTCGCGTCGGCTTGGGGTGCTCTCTGCGAACGTTTTGAGAACAAGCGCTTGTTAATAACAAGCCAGTTGAAGATCCTATTTAACCTGTCCACGGTTACCCAAGAGTCGGGAGCAGCTATCAAGGAGCTGCAGAGCACGATTCAGCGTTGCTTGACCGCTCTTGAGCATTCAGACATTTCCGTCTGTAGCCCGTTCGCAGATTGCATCCTCGTTTTCCTCTGCTCGTCCAAACTTCCCAAGCTCACACTCTCGTTGTGGGAGCAATCGTTGGTGGACAAAGCGAAAATTCCCGCATGGCAGGATATGAGCACGTTCCTCAATGAGCGCTACCGTACGCTCGAAGCGATTGAGGACGTAAAACAGACCGCCAATTCACAGATCGCGACTGCAGGACCATCCCGTCCGCAGAATTCAAAGCGAGTCAACTCCTTTGAGGCCCGAATCACTCCGAAAGGCAAATCGTGTGACTTGTGCTCAAAGGAGAATCACCCTGTCCGGGTGTGTCCGCGTTTTTTGCAAATGTCGGTCAACGAAAGAATGACATACATCAAACAGAAAAGTCTCTGTTTGAACTGTTTCGCAAAAGGTCACCAACTCCGAGAGTGTAAGAGTGCGCACAATTGCTTTACATGCAAAGGGCGGCACAACACTCTTCTCCATCGGGGTGACAGTGCCCACAATGGTGCCTCTTCTTCTTCTTCCTCCAATATACAGTCCACTCCAAATCCAACGGCAACAAATGTGCAGAATTTCTTTGCCAATAATGCTCAGAACGTCCTTCTCGGCACGGCGGTCATCAATGTTTGCCACTTGGGCACTACATATACCGCACGTGCGCTAATTGATTCCGGGTCCGAAGCGACCTTCATTTCTGAGCGTTTGTTCCAACGCATTAAGTTGCCTTTCCAATCCGTGCGAGCCCAGGTATCCGGGCTAAATCACGCAGTTGCGGCCCAATCGCAGAAGTTATGTCACTTCAGCATTGGTTCTCCGACGAAGCCGAGGCTCCATATCGAGACTTCGGCATTCGTAATTCCACAGTTGGCAGGCAAACTGCCCTCCTTCGATATGCCGCGAACTTTCCTCAAGGATCTACCAGCGATAGAACTGGCAGATCCACACTTCTACAAGAGCGCTCAGATCGATATACTAATCGGCGCGGATATCCTTCCGTCGGTCATCTTGAGCGGCTCCCGGCCAAACATTTGTGGCTCACTCCTTGGGCAGGAACCGTGTTTGGCTGGATTCTTACCGGCCCCGTCTCCCAGAGTACGTCGACAACTGTTTCTGCGTTTTCGACGAGAGTCGCTCTCCAAGCAGACGAACAGCTCGACAGCCTACTTTCCAAATTTTGGGAGGTGGAGGATATTCCAGCGAAGCTGATAAAGGAGTCAGACTTCGTTTGCGAAGGAAACTTCGTTAAGACTACTTCTCGTAGCAAATGTGGCAGATATCGGGTGACTCTTCCATTCCGGAAGCCCGATGGCATTGAACTGGGTCATTCCAGATCTATAGCGCTGGCTCAATTCCTCAAGAACGAGAATCGTTTGTCAAGAAACGATTCTCTAAAGGAACAGTACAATGCCGTTCTCCAGGAGTACGTGGACTTGGGTCATATGACACCCATATCGCCTCAGGCGATTGGCACGACTCCTAATTTCTACTTGCCTCACCACGCCGTGTTCAAACCAGATAGCACCACAACGAAGGTGCGGGTCGTTTTCAACGCATCTTGTCCATCCTCAAATGGCAAGAGTCTGAATGATGTCCTTCATTCAGGGCCCATTCTCCAATCGGATCTCACATTGCAGATCCTCCGATGGCGATACTATCGATATGTGTTCAATGCGGACATAACGAAGATGTATCGCCAAATCCTCATAGACTCAAAGCACACACCGTTCCAACGAATTCTGTTCCGCACGTCGGACGGTGTGATCCGTGACTTTGAGTTGAACACAGTGACATTCGGTGTCAACTGTGCGCCTTTCCTGGCTCTACGAGTCCTCCAGCAACTTGCTGATGACATACGCTTGGAGTATCCTCTCGCAAGCCAAGTCATCTCCAACAACATGTACGTGGACGACGTCCTAGCGGGGACACACACAAGAGAGGAGGCCATCCGGACCATTACGGAAGTGTGTGCAGCCCTGGACAGTGCTGGCTTCCCGCTGAGGAAGTGGACGTCGAACCATAAGAGCGTGCTGAAGGACATTCCAAAGGACCATCTACTACGAGAAGACTTCCTCGAACTCGAAGACTCTAGTACGGCGAAAACTCTGGGCATCAGGTGGCAAGCTCACGATGACGAGTTCTTCTTCATGCCACCAGAAGTTGCCCATCAGGACTCCTACACGAAGAGGGAAGTGCTTTCGCAAATCGCTAAGCTTTTCGACCCAGCCGGGTGGCTGGCTCCTTTCGTTATCCGAGCCAAAATCTTCATGCAGGAGATTTGGCTGAGAACGCTCGAATGGGACGAGCATCTACCCACGGATCTTTCACTCCAATGGAAGGAGTACCTCCAGAGCTATCCTGCTCTGGGAAAGATCCGGATTCCAAGATGGGTCCAATTCCAGACACGAGTGAAGCTCCAGTACCACGGATTCTGTGATGCGTCAGAACGGGCGTATGGAGCAGCGATCTATGTCCGTGTGGAGACGGCGAACAAGGTTTCCACACATCTCCTTACTGCGAAGACAAAGGTGGCTCCGGTCAAGTCTCTCTCAGTGCCACGTCTGGAGCTTTGTGGCGCAGTCCTGTTGGCTGAGTTATCTGTAGCCCTCCTCCTGAATCTGCCAGCAGAAAGTTTCCAGACTTTCTTTTGGACCGACTCAACAATTGTTCTCGCCTGGTTGAACAAGCCACCCTGCCGATGGACAACATTTGTGGCCAATCGAGTGGCCAAGATTGTCCAAGCCAGCGACGCCAAGAACTGGTCGCATGTGCGATCCGAGCACAATCCGGCAGATCTTGCAAGCCGTGGTGTCCTGCCACAAGAATTGGTTCGTAATCCGTTTGTGGTGGCATGGACCAGAGTGGCTTCATCTCCCGTCGGATCAATGGCCAACTTCTCCAAGTCCCATTCCGGAGACTCTGCTGGAGCAGCGGATTAAGTGCAACGTCGCTAAGATACCTCCGACTCCCGACTTCCTGAGCAAGTTCTCTGAGTTTGGCAGGGCACTGCGCACGTCTGCCTATGTTCTCCGATTCATCGATAGGAGTCGGAAGTTGGCAGTTCCAAGCTCTACCGTGGTTCAGGCGGATGAGCTGTCACGGATCCAAGAGCGGCTAATCGTCATGGCTCAACATCACACTTTTCCACAAGAATACCAATGTCTGCAGTCCAAGCAGCAGGTTCCTTCCTCAAGTTCAATCCGAAACTTGAACCCTTTCCTCGATGGCAAGGGGATTCTACGGGCCTGTGGGCGTCTGAGGGCGTCCCACTCGCTGCGTTACGATGAGAGTCATCCAATCATCCTATCGTATTCCTCGTCCTTTGCACGACTACTGGTTCGTTTCACCCATCGTATATCCTTACATGGGGGTAACCAAGTCGTTATGCGGCTGATCCGTTCCAGGTTCTGGATTCCCAAATTGAAGGTCCTCGTTAAATCCACCATCAACTCCTGCAAGGTTTGCGTCATCTACAAGAAGAGATTGCAGACCCAAATGATGGGGGACTTGCCCAAGGAAAGGGCGTCCTACTCGAGACCTTTCACGCACACTGGAGTCGACTTCGCCGGCCCATTCGAAATAAAGAATTACACTGGCCGAGCCTGCCTCATCACCAAGGGGTATGTCTGCGTCTTCGTGTGCTTCAGCACGAAGGCGATCCACTTGGAGGCAACATCGGATCTCACGACGGAGAAATTCCTGGCCGCATTCTCCCGTTCATCGCACGGCGCGGGTGTCCACACCAAATGTACTCGGACAACGGGAAAACCTTCGTGGGAGCTGACAAGGTGATCTCCAACGACTTCTGGAAGCGACGAGGGAGTGCATCATCGCACAACACGCCCACAAGAGCCTATCCTGGCACTTCAACCCGCCGGGCGCCCCGCATATGGGTGGATTATGGGAAGCCGGCGTAAAGAGTTTTTAAGGCACTCTTTTACAAGGCGACATCCACCTCGAAATATACGTTCGAAGAGTTGTCCACTCTTCTCGCTAAAATCGAAGCCTGCCTGAATTCGAGGCCGATTTCCCCTATGTCCGAGGATCCGTCGGATTTACTAGCGCTCACTCTGGGCCATTTCCTCATAGGTGGCCCTCTTATTTCGGTGTTTGAACCACCAATTAACCAACCGGCCACCTCCATCCTCAATCGATGGCAGCGACTGAAGGCTCTTCACCAACAATTTTGTTTCCGTTGGAAAGATGAGTACCTGAAGGAGCTGCACAAACGGATTAAATGGCAATCCCCTACCCGGAACCTTCGGATCGGTGACATGGTCGTCATAAAGGAAGACAACCTCCCCTCTAACGAGTGGCGCCTAGGACGGGTGCTGACGACGTGTCCAGGCACCGACGCCAAGGTCGAGTGGTAGATGTGCTCACGGCGCGGGGTACCATCCGAAGACCCGTTGCCAAACTTATTCTACTCCCGATGGACAGCAAGACTGACCCCTCCACGTCAGAAGGACTGAAGGAAGAATAACATCCTATCCTGTACTCTTATTCGTCGTCCTGTGTTGTCCTATGCTGTCCTGTTCCGTGTGTCATTGACATTGCAAAGAGGCTATTACAATAATCGTTTGTTTCTTTTTTGTTTTCGTTTCATGTAGTATGCCATCGCACGCATCCACCCATCAGAACCGCCCCGCTGGCACCAACTCGTTCCGGTGTCGCGTGTGCCGTGGGATCCACCCACTCCGGAAATGTCAGCGATTCCTGAGGCTGACAGCGGAGAAACGGTTGAGAGCAGTACTCATCAACAAGTACTGCTCTAACTGTCTGGCCCACCAGCACTCCGGGCAATCCTGCCGCAGCGCGGGAAGGTGCAGGGTGTGTCGGGGGGATCACCACACACTGCTGCATTTCAAGGAGGCACGCAGCGCTCACCCCAACCGTCAGCGACGAGGCGAAGACCAACCGGTCTCCACCCGGTCCCGAACCCCAACAAGGCCACGCTCGCCAAGGCCGCGCTCGCCAAGGCCGCGCTCGCCAAGGCCGCGCTCGCCAAGGCCGCGCTCGCCAAGGCC
This sequence comes from Drosophila albomicans, assembly GCF_009650485.2. Lineage (NCBI taxonomy): Eukaryota > Metazoa > Arthropoda > Insecta > Diptera > Drosophilidae > Drosophila > Drosophila albomicans. The sequence goes on from NW_026263672.1 coordinate 71,832, forward strand.
GCGTTCGCCACGGCCACGCTCGCCACGGTCACGCTCCCGCTCGCCGTCACCCCATCGACCGGCCTCGCCGATGTCCGAGGAGGCCTTTCCGACGTCGCTCGCATCCTTGCTGCAGGACAAGGCTGTGAGCATACTTCCGACGGCCAACATCCTGATCGACACCGGATGCAAAACATTTGAGATGCGAGCGCTGATCGACCCGTGCGCGGCGACCAGCCGTATCAGCGCATCTTTGGCAACAGCCTACCGGCTATCCGTCACCCGCGTTGGTACGGAAGGCGTCTGCACGGCGATCATCCGCTCACGGACATCCGAGTTCCGTCGAAAGGTGCTGCTGCAGGTGGACTCGCAACTCTGCAGCCGCACCCCCTCCGACCCGTCGATGGCGAGAACTTGGAGCAATTCCGCAGCATCACGCTCGCCGACGAACGCTGGTTCCAGCCATCGACGGTGTCCCTGGTGCTCGGCACTGATGTGTATCCTCACATCATCCTACCTGGCCTCCTGCCGAGCACCAACGGTTTGCCAATGGCCCAGAATTCCACCTTGGGTTGGATTCTGTCCGGTCCATTTGGACAAATGATACCGTTTTGCAACTCATTGCAAGGGGGGGAGGATGTTGATGCCAGATGACTGCAGGTGTGACCACTCAGGCCAGCTGACAGTGTGGTCGCGATCGAGAGTTATCGATAGCGACAAAGCTAGTATACTGTGCGTGTGACCGTGTCATACGCACAGACACACTGTTCTTGGTTTCCTCTGAAGATGGTCACCCTGCCCTTTTTTAGTGCTTTTTTCCATTCCGCCTTCTTTCTTATGTTCAAATTTTTCTTCTGCACAACAGCACATGTATATTTTCAAGTGGAAATAAAACGCAATACAAGTTACAAGTTTATATTAATTACAAGTGAAAGTGTTATTATTTTTCAACAAGCGTCGCCCCCCTGCACACCATTAATGCAGCTTTGGCTGCCTCGCTGGTGCTGGCCTTGTCCTCCTTAACGGCTTTTTTGGCATTCTTGCGCTTTATTTCTCCAGGCTCGGAGTCGCTGGAGTCAGTATTTTTATATTTAATGTTGCCCTTCTTCTCTAGGCGGCTGGGCTTGCCAGCTCATGGTGAGAAATTTGACGCGAATTCGAATTTTAAAGGAGTTCGAAATTCGCGCCAAGCTTTCAAATGTATGAAGAGGTTCTTGTCTTTAGTAATCTTTTGAAGGTTCAATGTTTCGCGATTTGGGTGGTGTTTGTGTCCTTGCTATATCGATGGTTCGTGACTTGGATAGGGGTTGATGTTTTGCTATTTCAATGGTTCGTGTCTTGGGTGATGTTTTGCGACTTTGCTAAACAGCTGACACCGAGCTTTTAGCTTTAAAGTTTTTATAAGCTCACGACTTTGGTAAAGTTCGAACAGCTGTGATGTAGCTTTAAAGCTCAATAGCTTCAAAAGCTTGGAAATTTTCCACGCACGTGGTTATTTTTGCAATTGGAAAAACTCAATTTTTTCACAATATTAAGAGTGTCACTGTCACTGAAATATTCGCACTTTGTTGCATTTATGCTCCCACACAGGGAAATCTAAATTCCGTCTCTGTCGGTAATGTTTTATAGGTTTTCTATGGTTCTCACACGGAGCACACACGGAGGCACGTCTGTTCACTTCGAAAGTTCGATCGCGACTAAAACCTATACATGGTGGCAGTATGTGCTCATCACGTATATATGTATTGGATGCATATATTTCAGTTTGTATATTAACTAATAATTATGTTATTATTATTAATTAATTATTAGTCTCATCCGATATAAAAATTGATACTATTATATGGTTATATAATTATTAATATTATATAAGCATATAATGTATTAAATGTCTTTTTCAAAAGAAGACGGTGTTTCGTAGCTAAAGAATTAATATTTTGTGAATAATTGAAAAATCCTCTAGGACACTATTGTGGAGGTTTTTACTTATATAATATTGTCTACACGTAAATGCAAAATTAGATAAAATTATCAATGTGTCATCAAAATAAAATAGTTTTTTTATTCAATTAATGAATTTAAATTATAAATATTGCATGTGTGATATAATATATTTAGTAAGTTGAATATAAATGATATTTTTGAACGATTATATGCATATATATTTTATATATAAGTATATATATTTATATAAACATTTGTGAATTATAACTAGCGAACGTGAATGCTATCTAATTATGGCCACATTCGTATAGTACATGTCAAGTATAACATATATATAGTAATATATCCACCACCAGAATAATTTCTCGTACATGACAAACACTCACAATTATTCCCCTTCCAAATTCTTTCCCACAAATCATATCATAAACATAAACATTTGTCGCGACGGCACCAACTGTCACAAACAAAAAGATCCTATTACATTGGCGATCGTGCCACTTCCAAAAAATCCAAAGTCCATTAAAAATTTCCATTTACAACTTGAGACTCAGCATTACTGCACTAACACAAACACAAAACATCACACGTATGTTAGCCCTAAGTCGTAATAAGAACTTTCATGTTAGAGCTCAGCATATTGTGAGTTCAGTTTTTAAAGACACTTTCCTCGCTTAAGACGCAGTAGCCCCGCGAACTTATAAATAAAAAATAAAGTAGTCTATTAAGTAAACAAAAATAAATCCTTGTGTTTTATTTTTTTTTACTGTTCGTGCACCGCGAACATCTAATTGGCGCAGCCGGTAGGATACGTCGTACTAGTTACTGAATCAACGAAGCAGTCGTGAACCGCTAGAAGGACTCTAACATTGTCCTGGGTAAACGCGTCCTAGTTGTGAACTATACAAAACGTATCCGCAAAAAGAACATCTACGTGTGTGAGTGAATTATCAAAACGGGCAATACAAAACATTGCAAAAAAAACCCGAACCACGTGTGTAAATCAATAACAAATCAAAACATGGCAACCGAACTAACAGAAGCACACTTAAACCAGTGTATAAATCAAATCAAACACGTGCCAGCGTTTGATAACGGAGCAGAAAATTTGTCGGCATTTATAAAGAGAATAGATTTTATTCTGTCTCTATACCCAACAACTGATGTACGCCAAAGCAGCGTAATCTTCGGTGCTATTGAACGACAACTGGATGGAGAAGCCTTGCGTACATCCCAGATTACGCAATCCAACAATTGGATGTCGCTGAGATCGTCCCTAATCGAGGAATTCAGGACACAGACACCTTATGAAGAGTTACTAAGAAGACTATACAACACCAACTGGAATGGAAGTCTACGTAAGTTCGTCGAAGAGCTCGAGAGAAAATCCTATATTGTTAGCAATAAGTTAGCACTAGACACTGACAGTAGCACAGCAATAATATACAGAAATGCATTAAAAATTACTACAAAAAATGTAATAACCAGAAAATTACCAGACAGGATATACATGACCTTAGCAAGGCATGATATAACTTCAATAAGCAAGCTAAAAGCAGTTGCTCAAACAGAAAGCATTTATGAGTCTTATGAGACTCAGAATAACCATAAAAGCGAAAACAAACAGTCGCAGAAATCAAAATAAATCTTACACAAACTATTCAAACAATTATCATTCAGATGATTTGTCCAATTCGAAACCACAAAACAATTACTCGAATTCAAATCAGAATAATCAAAACCTTCACCAAGAATTCAATAAAAACTTAATGAAGCTCAAACCCAAAACCCTTATAACTATTCGAGGGATACCTCAACAAGCCGTGGCCTAACCCACCGATGAAAGAGACAAAGGAAAGCCAAAGTGGCCAGTTCAAAATGGAGCAAGGTGAAAATTTTCATCAAAGTGCCTCGGAACAAAATGCAGAACAAACACACCATACATAAAAATCAAAAATGAATGAAGTAAACCTAAAATGTATCATTGATACAGGTTCTTCAATAAACCTTTTAAAACAAAATAATTTCAGTTTTCCGACTTATAAAATCCAATCAATGTCCAAACAATTAATGGCACTACTGAATTATCAGAAAGTATACTTTTTGGTCCCAGTAGACTTTGCCCAATAAACACAAAAATTTTACATTCATAATTTTTCTGAAAATTATGACATGCTATTAGGAGAGAGAATACTTAAAAGCCAGTAAAATCCCAAATTGATTATGAAGATGGCACAGTTACATTAGGAGAATATAAATTTAAATTTCAAAATGAAGAAGAAAATTCTGAAGAAACTAACACAGAAAACTACGCAAACCCACCTTTGACCGAAGATAGGCCCTTCAATTTCGCAATTGAAGATGAATTAAAGGAGTGTAATGAGTTCAGATTAGAACATCTTAACACTGAAGAGGTAGAAGAATTAAAAAAGATTTTATATGAATTTCGCGATATTCAGTACCGGAAGGTGAAAATTTGACTTTCACCAGTACGATTAAGCACTTAATTCAAACGAAACACGAAGACCCAATATATAAAAGACCCTACAAGTATCCACAGGCTTACGATCAAGAGGTCAATAAACAAATTAACGAAATGATAGAGCAGGGCATAATTAAAAAAATCAAAATCCCCTAATTGTTCGCCCATCTGGATTGTTCCAAAGAAAAATGGACGCTTCAGGAAAGCAAAAATTCCGGTTAGTCATTGACTACCAAAACCTCAATGAAAATAACCATTGACGACAAATTCCCCATACCAAATATGGGATGAGATCCTAGATAAGTTAGGCAAATGCCAATACTTCACTACGATCGATCTTGCAAAGGGTTTCCATCAAATCCAAATGGATCCCGATTCAATTGCAAAAACTGCCTTTTCAACCAAGCATGGTCACTACGAATTTACTCGTATGCCCTTTGGGCTTAAAAATGCTCCAGCGACTTTCCAGCGCTGTATGAATAACCTACTTGAAGATCTGATTTTCAAGGATTGTCTAGTTTACTTAGATGATATTATTATCTACTCCACTTCATTGGAAGAGCATATATCATCCATTTCGAAAGTCTTCTCAAAACTTCGGGAAGCAAATTTGAAATTACAATTAGACAAATGCGAATTCATGAAAAAGGAAACTGATTTCCTCGGGCATGTAATCACCACGCAAGGTATATAAACCAAATCCAAACAAAATTAAGGCAATTGTTGAATTCCCAATACCAAAGACACCAAAAGAAATCAAATCATTCCTAGGTTTATGCGGATTTTATCGCAAATTTATACCCAATTTCGCAAATATTGCAAAACCCATGACAACAAAGTTGAAGAAAAACGCCACCATAAACATAAAAGATCCCACTTATGTGTCAGCATTTGAAAAATTCAAAGTTTTAATAACGTCCGATCCGATACTAGTTTATCCAAATTCGAGAAACCATTCTCATTGACTACAGATGCTAGCAACTTCGCTATAGGCGCCGTTCTATCACAGGAACACAAACCCATTTGCTATGCAAGTCGAACTTTAAACGAACACGAATCAAACTATTCAGCTATAGAGAAAGAACTATTAGCTATCGTGTGAGGGGCACCAAATATTTCCGTTCTTACCTATTCGGTAGAAAATTCCAGATCTTAAGCGATCACAAACCACTAGTTTGGCTCAGTAACATTAAAGAACCAAACATGAAATTACAAAGATGGAAAATCCGATTAAACGAATACGATTATCAAATCAAGTATTTACCAGGAAAAGAAAATAACGTAGCAGACGCACTTTCACGTATAAAAATAGAAGAGAATTTCTTAGGAGAAGATGCAATTACCACAGGAGCAACTATACATAGTGCTCAAGAGGACAGTCAATATCACATACCAATAACTGAAAGACCTTTAAACTACTTTAACAGGCAAATAGAATTCATAAAAGGTGATGATAATAAAGTTGAAACAAACCACTATTTTCATAAACTTAACATAAAAATTTCTTATAAGGAAATAAATAATCAAAGCAAAATTTTGGAAGAAGAAAAACAATTAAATTCATTAATTTTTAACATTGAACATTTTACCGAATATATAGAAGACATCGAACTAAGCCTACAATTAACTCGCTTAGGAATATTTAATCCAAAATTACTTAAACACGATCAAATAGATCACATTAATCACGAAAAGTTGATGAATATTAAAACTTCTGCTTGGTTCAGTACACTTACAAATGAAATTTTCATCATGTCCCATATTCCATTGAGTAATCTTGAAACCAAAACTTTCCAAGTAATCCCTTACCCAGATAAGAATGGACAAAATCATCAATGAAAGTGTTGAAGGAAAATTTTATTTACACAATAACTTTGTTTCGAATTCAATCTCTAAAAAAGATCATAAATGACCAATGCATAATAAAAACATGAAACTCCAGTTTGCACTTTAATAAATATCGTAAACAAGAATTTATACAAATAGTAGAACCAAACATCATAATAACCTGGAACTTAACCAGAACCAAACTAAATCAAAATTGTAATGATTTAGAAATATACATCGAAAAAGATAAAATAATAAAATATTTAATTGTACCATTGAATTAAAAAATGTTAAAATTTCAAATAGAGCGCAACAATTTACAACTATTATGTTTACAGAATACAATGTAACTAAAATAGAACCACTATCACACATTGAAATAAAAGAAATGATTATGTATAACAATAGAGAAAACAATAATTATAAATATCCAATAATTATGATTGTATTAATTTAATCCTCATTGTTATATACAACTTAGTGAATAAGAAAATTAAAACACTATTCAACATAATAACACAAAAATTTGTAAGAACACATGACACAGACATAAGTGCTAATGCTGAAACCGATAATATTGAAATTCCAGTCCCACTTATGTACCCGAACTAAACGCTTGAGGACAAGCTAACCTCTATAGGTTGGGGGAGTAATATATCCACCACCAGAATAATTTCTCGTACATGACAAACACTCACAATTATTCCCCTTCCAAATTCTTTCCCACAAATCATATCATAAACATAAACATTTGTCGCGACGGCACCAACTGTCACAAACAAAAAGATCCTATTACATTGGCGATCGTGCCACTTCCAAAAAATCCAAAGTCCATTAAAATTTTCCATTTACAAACTTGAGGACTCAGCATTACTGCACTAACACAAACACAAAACATCACACGTATGTTAGCCCTAAGTCGTAATAAGAACTTTCATGTTAGAGCTCAGCATATTGTGAGTTCAGTTTTTAAAGACACTTTCCTCGCTTAAGACGCGTAGCCCGCGAACTTATAAATAAAAATAAAGTAGTCTATTAAGTAAACAAAAATAAATCCTTGTGTTTTATTTTTTTTTACTGTTCGTGCACCGCGAACATCTAATTATATATATATACAATTATTGAATATTATCGTTTGTTATTCAAAAATATTTGTGAGTTGTCATGTATTTTACATATTTGAAGATTTATGTAATTATATTTTAAATATATTTACATAATGAAATGAACATTATTCTGGTTGATCCTGCCAGTAGTTATATGCTTGTCTCAAAGATTAAGCCATGCATGTCTAAGTACACACGAATTAATAGTGAAACCGCAAAAGGCTCATTATATCAGTTATGGTTCCTTAGATCGTTAACAGTTACTTGGATAACTGAGGTAATTCTAGAGCTAATACATGCAATTAAAACACGGACCTTCTGGAACGTGTGCTTTTATTAGGCTAAAACCAAGCGATCGCAAGATCGTTACACTGGTTGAACTCTAGATAACATGCAGATCGTATGGTCTCATACCGACGACAGATCTTTCAAATGTCTGCCCTATCAACTTTTGATAGTATTTTGGTAGTATCTAGGACTACCATGGTTGCAACGGGTAACGGGGAATCAGGGTTCGATTCCGGAGAGGGAGCCTGAGAAACGGCTACCACATCTAAGGAAGGCAGCAGGCGCGTAAATTACCCACTCCCAGCTCGGGGAGGTAGTGACGAAAAAATAACAATACAGGACTCATATCCGAGGCCCTGTAATTAGAATGAGACCACCTTAAATCCCTTAACAAGGACCTATTGGAGGGCAAGTCTGGTGCCAGCAGCCGCGGTAATTCCAGCTCCAATAGCGTATATTAAAGTTGTTGCGGTTAAAACGTTCGTAGTTGAACTTGTGCTTCATACGGGTAGTGCAACTTACAATTGTAGTTAGTACTATACCTTTATGTATGTAAGCGTATTACCGGTGGAGTTATAATATATAATTAGGTACTTGTACTTTTTTATATGTTCCTCCTATTTAAAAAACCTGCATTAGTGCTCTTAATCGAGTGTTATTGTGGGCCGGTACAATTACTTGGAAAAATTAGAGTGCTTAAAGCAGGCTTCAAATGCCTGAATATTCTGTGCGTGGGATAATGAAATAAGACCTCTGTTCTGCTTTCATTGGTTTTCAGATCAAGAAGTAATGATTAATAGAAGCAGTTTGGGGGCATTAGTATTACGACGCGAGAGGTGAAATTCTTGGACCGTCGTAAGACTAACTTAAGCGAAAGCATTTGCCAAAGATGTTTTCATTAATCAAGAACGAAAGTTAGAGGTTCGAAGGCGATCAGATACCGCCCTAGTTCTAACCATAAACGATGCCAGCTAGCAATTGGGTGTAGCTACTTTTATGGCTCTCTCAGTCGCTTCCCGGGAAACCAAAGCTTTTGGGCTCCGGGGGAAGTATGGTTGCAAAGCTGAAACTTAAAGGAATTGACGGAAGGGCACCACCAGGAGTGGAGCCTGCGGCTTAATTTGACTCAACACGGGAAAACTTACCAGGTCCAGGTGATAGCTTTCTCGAAGAAAGTGCATGGCCGTTCTTAGTTCGTGGAGTGATTTGTCTGGTTAATTCCGATAACGAACGAGACTCAAATATATTAAATAGATATCTTCGGGATTATGGTGTTGAAGCTTATATAGCTTTCATTCATGGTGGCAGTAAAATGTTTATTGTGTTTGAATGTGTTTATATAAGTGGAGCCGTACCTGTTGGTTTGTCCCATTATAAGGACACTAGCTTCTTAAATGGACAAATTGCGTCTAGCAATAATGAGATTGAGCAATAACAGGTCTGTGATGCCCTTAGATGTCCTGGGCTGCACGCGCGCTACAATGAAAGTATCAACGTGTATTTCGTAGACCGAGAGGTCCGAGTAAACCGCTGAACCACTTTCATGCTTGGGATTGTGAACTGAAACTGTTCACATGAACTTGGAATTCCCCGTAAGTGTGAGTCATTAACTCGCATTGATTACGTCCCTGCCCTTTGTGCACACCGCCCGTCGCTACTACCGATTGAATTATTTAGTGAGGTCTCCGGACGTGATCACTGTGACGCCTTGTGTGTTGCGGTTGTTTCGCAAAAGTTGACCGAACTTGATTATTTAGAGGAAGTAAAAGTCGTAACAAGGTTTCCGTAGGTGAACCTGCGGAAGGATCATTATTGTTTTAATGCATCTAACCGTTAATAAATTAAATTTGTTTTTCTCTTTTAGGGAATTGCAATATTTAATAAATTATGTAACTAATAAATATAAATATTTTATTCAATCATATGAGATACAATAATGCAACAATTTTGTACCTGTTTGCAGGTTAACGCTTTACATATGTTGATCATAATAAATAAATTTAGCTAAAATATACTTGTCATATATCTTATTATTATCGATTATGTAAGACTAAGACATTTCGCAACATTTATTTAGGTATAAAAAAAAATTTTATTGAAGGAATTGATATACTATATGCCAGTAAAATGGTGTATTTATACCCGCTACCCATAGGGTACATAGAAGGGTATTATAACTTTGTGCCGGCAGGAAATGTAACAAATGTATGTAACAGGTAGAAGGAGTCATCTCCGACCCTATAAAGTATATATATTCTTGATCAGCGTCAACAGCCGAGACGATCTAGCCATGTCCGTCTGTCCGTCTGTGTGTCTGTGTGTCTGTCCGTCCTTCCGTATGAACACCTAGATCTCAGAGACTATAAGATATAGAGCTATAATTTATTTTCGACAACATTTGTTATGTTTGCACGCAGATCAAGTTTGTTTCAAATTTTTGCCACGCCCACTTCCGCCCCCGTAAATCAAAAAAATCGAATAACAAGCGTAATTTTAAAGCTAGAGCTATGAATTTTGGTAGATACAATAATTTCTATAGTAGTTATGTTTCCTGGAAATTTGGTTGCGATCAGATAAAAATTGTGGAAGTTATTAAAGAAATACTTTTGTATGGGCAAAAACGCCTACTTACTTAGTCTTAGTTACTTTGTCTGACAATCTGGTATATTGTGCCGTCTATGGTATATTTTGAATGCGGTACTATATCTATATACCACATATACCATTTGGTATATTTTTTAGTATTTTGTGGTACATTAGTATATTTTGAGAAATATACCGCAAAATATATTGCTTTTATTCAAAATGGGTAGCGGGTATCTCACAGTCGAGTACACTCGACTGTAGCTTTCTTACTTGTTTTAATTTCTTTCAATAAAAATATTATTGACGTAATGAAATAAAAAAAAAATTGTATCACTCTAAGCGGTGGATCACTCGGCTCATGGGTCGATGAAGAACGCAGCAAACTGTGCGTCATCGTGTGAACTGCAGGACACATGAACATCGACATTTTGAACGCATATCGCAGTCCATGCTGTTATGTACTTTAATTAATTTTTTAGTGCTGCTTGGACTACATATGGTTGAGGGTTGTAAGACTATGCTAAATAAGTTGTTTAAAATTTTTCGGAATTTTAAGCACATTGTATATTATTGGATAATATAAGTGTGAATCTAAAAAGTTCTCGCTTAAGATATTCATAATATGAATTTATAAATGAAAATACTAAAACTCTGTTGCATGAGAAATTTGAAGAATTATATGTTCTTTATTCATTTCAAATAATATTGAGGAATGTCTAGCATAAAATATATTATTTTATAAACTAGAATTGCCTCTTTTTTAACGAATATGGTATAAAGAATAATTTTGTGAATATTATGGACCTTCAAGAAAAAAAATAGTATATTTCAAAATAGGCAGAGAATTGTCTATAAGTGTAATTAAACAACCTCAACTCATATGGGACTACCCCCTGAATTTAAGCATATTAATTAGGGGAGGGAAAGAAACTAACAATTATTTTCTTAGTAGCGGCGGAGCGAAAAGAAAGCAGGTTCAGCACTAAGTCACTTTGTCTATATGGCAAATGTGAGCATTGCAGTGTATGGACGTCAATATTCTAGTATGAGAAATATAACGATTTAAGTCCTTCTTAAATAAGGCCATTTACCCATAGAGGGTGCCAGGCCCGTATAACGTTAATGATTATTAGATGATGTTTCCAAAGAGTCGTGTTGCTTGATTAGCTGCAGCACTAAGTGGGTGGTAACTCCATCTAAAACTAAATATAACCATGGAGACCGATAGTAAACAAGTACCGTGAGGGAAAGTTGAAAAGAACTCTGAATAGAGAGTTTAAATAGTACGTGGAAACTGCTTAGAGGTTAAGCCCGATGAACCTGAATATTCCGTTATGGAAAATTCATCATTAGAATTGTAATATTTAATCAATATATATTATAACGATTATAGTGTGCATTTTTTCCATATAAGGACATTGTAATCTATTAGCATGTATGGAATTTATCAAACCAATTTTTGATAAGAGTTTATTTAAATTAGAGTGCTTGCATTTTAACATAAAATAAATTTCAAAAATTTGATAAAGTGCTGATAGATTATATGAAGGTACACGTGCGTTAATTTTTCGGAATTATATAATGGCATGATTATCATTGATTTTTATGTTTATTATAAGCACTTTGTATTGATTAACAATGCGAAAGATTCAGGATACCTTCGGACCCGTCTTGAAACACGGACCAAGGAGTCTAACATATGTGCAAGTTATTGGATATAAACCTAATAGCGTAAATTTAACTTGACTATTATTGGGATTAGTTTTTTAACTATTTATAGTTGATTAACGCAATCCCGGGGCGTTCTATATAGTTATGTATAATAATATTATATTATTTTATGCCTCTAACTGGAACGTACCTTGAGCATATATGCTGTGACCCGAAAGATGGTGAACTATACTTGATCAGGTTGAAGTCAGGGGAAACCCTGATGGAAGACCGAAACAGTTCTGACGTGCAAATCGATTGTCAGAATTGAGTATAGGGGCGAAAGACCAATCGAACCATCTAGTAGCTGGTTCCTTCCGAAGTTTCCCTCAGGATAGCTGGTGCATTTAACTGTTGTATAAAATAATCTTATCTGGTAAAGCGAATGATTAGAGGCCTTAGGGTCGAAACGATCTTAACCTATTCTCAAACTTTAAATGGGTAAGAACCTTACTTTCTTGATATGAAGTTTAAGGTTATGATATAATGTGCCCAGTGGGCCACTTTTGGTAAGCAGAACTGGCGCTGTGGGATGAACCAAACGTAATGTTACGGTGCCCAAATTAACAACTCATTCAGAAACCATGAAAGGCGTTGGTTGCTTAAAACAGCAGGACGGTGATCATGGAAGTCGAAATCCGCTAAGGAGTGTGTACACAACTCACCTGCCGAAGCAACTAGCCCTTAAAAATGGATGGCGCTTAAGTTGTATACCCTATACATTACCGCTAAAGTAGATGATTTATATTACTTGTAATATAAATTTTTGAAAACTTTAGTGAGTAGGAAGGTACAATGGTGTGCTTAGAAGTGTTTGGCGTAAGCCTGCATGGAGCCGTCATTGGTACAGATCTGGTGGTAGTAGCAAATAATCGAATGAGACCTTGGAGGACTGAAGTGGAGAAGGGTTTCGTGTGAACAGTGGTTGATCACGAGTTAGTCGGTCCTAAGTTCAAGGCGAAAGCCGAAAATTTTCAAGTAAAAAAAAGTAACTAAAATTTATATTTTGTCATAATTAAAAACTTGAATAATTTTGAACGAAAGGGAATACGGTTCCAATTCCGTAACCTGTTGAGTATCCGTTTGTTATTAAATATGGGCCTCGTGCTCATCCTGGCAACAGGAACGACCATAAAGAAGCCGTCGAGAGATATCGGAAGAGTTTTCTTTTCTGTTTTATAGCCGTACTACCATGGAAGTCTTTCGCAGAGAGATATGGTAGATGGGTAGAAGAGCATGACATATACTGTTGTGTCGATATTTTCTCCTCGGACCTTGAAAATTTATGGTGGGGACACGCAAACTTCTCAACAGGCCGTACCAATATCCGCAGCTGGTCTCCAAGGTGAAGAGTCTCTAGTCGATAGAATAATGTAGGTAAGGGAAGTCGGCAAATTAGATCCGTAACTTCGGGATAAGGATTGGCTCTGAAGATTGAGATAGTCGGACTTGATGGGAAACAATAACATGGTTTATGTGCTCGTTCTGGGGTAAATAGAGTTTCTCTATCATTTATGGTAGTTTCTGTTTCCCCGGATAGTTTAGTTAGCGTTAGCCAATGTGGAACTTTCTTGCTAAAATTTTTAAGAATACTAGTTGGGCAACCAGCTAGTTCTTTTAAATTATAACGATTATCAATTAACAATCAATTCAGAACTGGCACGGACTTGGGAATCCGACTGTCTAATTAAAACAAAGCATTGTGATGGCCCTAGCGGGTGTTGACACAATGTGATTCTGCCCAGTGCTCTGAATGTCAAAGTGAAGAAAATTCAAGTAAGCGCGGGTCAACGGCGGGAGTAACTATGACCCTCTTAAGCAAAATGCCTCGTCATCTAATTTATTTTTATTTTTATTTTTTTTTTTTCGTCAATAATTATTTATTTAAAATCTGTCTGTACGGACAATAATTAAATTTTTTGACAAGAAGATGGTTAGGTAGGGTTCTGGAGGCTAATCATCATCCTCCATGGGCAGGCGAGAGGGGTGTTTCTTTTAAGTCTCTTCTGACGGTTGGCTGCTTTTCCAAGATGTTGATGGCCAATGTGTTTGGGGTGGTTATGGAGCCCTGTTGATGTAATTCGTGCTCACTTTTCGAATTTCATCTTTTTACCCAGGGAACCCTGAGTACCTCGTGGATGGTGCTGTTTGTCATGGTAAGGATGATCGTTCGAGACCATTCTCTCAGAGCCTGTTCTGCAGCCTTTGGATGTTCCTGCAGTTTGATTTGCAGGCAGTGCCCCACAGCTGGATGCCATAAGTCCAGATTGGCTTAATGATGGTTTTGTAGACGAGCAGTTAAGTTTGCTTTTAAGCTTCGAGCGTCTCCCATGAGCCATTGGAAATGCTTCAGCCTCTCTTCAGCCTGCTTTCTCTCGTAGGATGTGTGTGCGCCATGTTAACCGCCTGTCGAGGCGTCCATGCCCAGGTATTTGGGCGTGGGATTTTCGGGATATTATCCCCACTTGAGACTGACAGGCGGGCAATTGCCGTTGCGGAGTGCAAATGTGGTTTGCGTGGACTCTCAGGGTTTTACCGAGATGTTCCACCTCCGCAGCAGGGCTCGATAATGTTTAGCTGATTTGTATAATTTCCGACGCATCCTGTGGGGTTCGTGCTGTGGCAAAGGAAGGCTGTGTCATCGGCGTATGTGGCAACCAATAGGTTCTCGTTGAAAAAATGTAGGCATGTCCGCTGTGTGTACAACGGTACAATAGATGGGCCTAGGACGCTGCCTTGTGGAACACCGGCTTCCGATACCTTTGTGGTAGATCGCCATCTCCGCATCTGACATAGAGCTTCTGTTGTCGAGGTAAGATTGCAGAAATGCGTTAATGGGTTTGAGGCAGGTTTCTCTTGAAGCTTAAGCAGTAGCCCTGTGCCGACTCTGTCGAAAGCTCTTGCTCACGTCAAGGCATACGGCGCAGCAGTAGTTCTTCTCCTCGAATGCGTCCAGTATCACTCGACAAAACGGTGGCATTGTTCCGGGGTGGAGTGAGAACGCCTGAAAGCCAAACTGGTGATCCTGGAATCAACCCAGCTCTCTTCCAGCACTGGCAATACTCTGCGCAAAAATACTCTTTCGAGTATTTTGGAGAGTATCGACAGCAAACTTATTGGACGATAAGAGCCAAGATGGCTTCAGGTTGCCAGGTTTAGGTATAAGAAATTACCTCTGCTCGTTTCCAGATGGCGTGGAAAATGTCCTAGCTGAAAGCACCTCGTATATATGTGGCGAGGAGTGTAGGCAGGCGGGAGGGAGGGGGAAGAAGCTTAACAGCCAGTGCTCAATGCCATCAGCGCCCGGCGATTTATTCGTCTTGAGTCCCTCGATCTCAAGTTTTGACCTCATCCACCGAGACCATAGCTAGCTTCTCTTGGTTGTTTGTTGGTGTTTTCATCTAATAGTTGTAGGGCACGTTGCGTAGCTGAGATATCCCAGTCGGTGCATCTATTAATCGGCTTGAAGGCTTCGCTGAGGTGCTCCACAAAAGCTCAGCTCGTTCTTGCTCTGTGCGGCCACCAGGCGCCACTAGACGCTGACCTGGAGCAACTCTCTAGTAGGTCGTTTTATAGACGAGTGACCTCCCAAAGGTGGTGCTGTGGGTCTCGGCTCAACACATTCCAGGAACTCCTCAAACGAGCTCTGCCTGAGCCTTAGGAGCTATCCTTTAAGCTGCTTGCGGCTCTGTTAAAACCCTTTTATCTCTAGGATTTCTTGGATAGGAACCATACTCGTCGCAACCGTCTTCTTCTCAGCTACCAGCGAGGCGATCTCTGAAGACCAAAGGTGTAGGACCCTCGTTGGTTAGTCTGGGAGAGATTGGGGTTCTGGGGGAAGCATGTGCTGCAGCGTTGTGCATGTGTTTTGCGTGAGCTCGTTGATGGCGTTGTCCACTTTGCTCGGTGGAGGGTAAGATCTTGCACCTGGTTTGACATTTTCCGTTAGCCAGGCTTTCTAGATTGCAGTCTCGTGCTGCTCTTGATCATCCTGGGATGTGCAGCTTTTCTCAGTGCAGGGAGGTTCAGCCGCAGTTCCACTGCGCTGTGGTCGGAGAAAAGGTCCGCGTTAGAAGAGCACGAGAGACTTTGGCACTATCAAAACCTTTGGAGAGGGCCATGTCCAGGGTGTCGGGAATTTTGGTCGGATCTGTTGGCCAGTAGGTGGGCTCTCCTGTGGTGTGGCATACGATGCTCCTGCGCTGGATGCACCTAAGTAGTAGCGCTTCCTTTAGGGTTGCTGACTCGGCATCCCACATCGGTGCTTTTATGCGTTGAAATCACCCCCAATTAGAAATCTGTACCCAGACTGCTCAGCAGCAGATTCAAAAATGCCTTTCTGATACTCTGTGTCTGGGGGGAGGTAGACCGCGGCGACTGTAAGGTCGCCTAGTGGGGCTGGGCAGATTGACTTTGGCACATTGTACCCAGTCTTCCTCTAAGGTACACAGCTCGTTGTACTCTATGCCCGCTTTAATAATATTTGCCGCTCCCGCGATGAGCCCTGCCGCTGGGGTGGTCAGCGTGGATGATGTCATCTATCTTATTGGAGAAGTGAGTTTCGGAGATGAGGAGTATGTCTGTGTTGTGTGTGTGGATAAAGTGTTCCACCTCTGGTCGGCTTTTTAATCAGGCCGTTAGCGTTCCAGATCGTTATGTTTAATCCCGTTGCATAATGATTTTGCAAAGGTAGCAACCATATTTGGATCATTTTGACTCATGACCTTTCCATCATGCGCTCAAACATGGCCTCCATTCTGGCCATTGCCCGCGTCCAGTGAATTGCTGGTGGATTAAGTTGGCGTTGGGATGTAGGATGTTATCTTGTGGGGCAGCGTTTCTTGCTGTATTGGCGTAGCTAACATTTGGGTCGATTCTGCTTGCGTTGGGTCGATCTTGCTGAGGTGGGAGGCTGGTAACGTGAGGTTGCCTGCCTGGGGGCGAAAACACTCTTCGCTCTCTTGTAAGCTGGACAGCCCTTTGTATGAGGCCGCAGGTGGGCCCTTGCAGTTAAGGCAGAAGGCCGGTTCACTGGCGTTCTTATTGCATTCAGCAGTGGAGTGCTCGTCTCCACACTTGACGCAACGATGGTCGAGGTGGCAGTATCTTTGGGTATGCCCGAAGGCCTGGCAGCGGTAGCATTGGGGATATCATTGAATTTGATCGGCGGTTCAACCGTGACCATGGTGCTGCATATCCGTTTGATCTGGTTACCTCCTTGTTGTTTTTGGCCGGCTCCAGACTTACGAAGAAGAGGTTTAGAGGCTTCTTTGTACCCTTTATTGGGATGTGGACATCCCTGACCTTGTGCCCGTGGCGGCCGAGTCCCTCTTTGATGTCTTCCAAATCGGTCGAGTGGTGGAGGCCTTTGATGACCACCCGGTAGGCGCGTTCATCTCGTGGTTGAAAGGTGTGGAATCTATTTACATGACTATCGCTCAAGAATCTTTAGTTGGTAAAGGCATCCCTGTTGGGGGCATGACTCGAATGAAGTTATTCTGGCTGGCTTTGTATGTGACCTCTACATATTTGCCTAAGCGCCAGAGATGGCTTTTGGATAGGTCCTTGATGCTGGTTACATCCGGGATGAAGATTGGCGGTGGCTTGATCTCCTTGGGTGCTTTTTCCTCTTGGTCATGCTTTTTGGATGTCTTAGGAGCAGCTTGGTGTCTCTTCGTAATCATCACTAGAATCTGTTTCATCATCGTCCTCAGATAGGATTCCGAATGAGTTATTTTAAAGTCTGCCCATTAATGCAGCCATTGGCTGCCTCGCTGGTGCTGGCCTTGTTCTCCTTATCGGCTTTTTTGGCATTCTTGCGCTTTATTTCTCCAGGCTCGGAGTCGCTGGAGTCAGTAATTTATATTGAATGTTTGCCCTTCTTTCTTAGGCGGCTGGGCTTTGCCAGCTCATGGTGAGAAAACTGACGCGAATTCGAATTTTAAAGGAGTTCGAAATTCGCGCCAAGCTTTCAAATGTATGAAGAGTTCTTGTCTTTAGTAATCTTTTGAAGGTTCAATCACTAACCATACAATACATAGATACTTCACCAGAAACAATTTTTGTATCATCAAAAAACAGTATTATTGCGACCCCAGTCGGGCCGTGCGTTGCGATTCGAACACGAGCCTCTTCGGCTCATTCGAAAATTCGAATTTCTAACGCAGCGCGCAGCGTTTTGAGTTCAGTCGCAGATCAAATGCGGAGCGATGAGCACGGGTGCATTTCGTTGCGCTCTGCTTTCGTTTCTATGTATGCGTGTATGTATCTACATGCTCGCTTATATTAGTATGTGTATGCATATGAAGTTTTGCAACGTGCAGTTGCCTCACTGACAAGCAGCTAGCGCACGTCAATTTTGTTTTGCCGCGACGAAAGTCTCGAAGATGAAGGCAACAACAATTGCTCGCGTTCTATTGGTGGTTTGCAAGCCCAACATGTTGAGGGTCCGGGTTCAAATCCCGATCGAGAATATATGCATATTTTGTTTTTTTTTTTTAATGCGATTTAACTTTTTTCATTCCCTTTCAAGTTTACTGATAGAAGTAAAATTTTAATAACGCTTTAATTTTTGATGATTTACAAATTCCTTATTGCAAATACTTTTTAAAACTCTATTTAAAAAAGTTTTAACTTTAAAATTTTGTTTTTACATTTTAAAGATAACAATAACATTTCAGGAAATTAGAGAAAATATAAATAAAACAATTTTCACAATATTAAGAGTGTCACTGTCTCTGAAATATTCGCACTTTGTTGCATTTATGCTCCCACACAGGGAAATCTAAATTCCGTCTCTGTCGGTAATGTTTTTATAGGTTTCTATGGTTCTCACACGGAGCACACACGGAGGCACGTCTGTTCACTTCGAAAGTTCGATCGCGACTGTCATCTAAATAGTCACGCGCATGAATGGATTAACGAGATTCCTACTGTCCCTATCTACTATCTAGCGAAACCACAGCCAAGGGAACGGGCTTGGAATAATTAGCGGGGAAGAAGACCCTTTTGAGCTTGACTCTAATCTGGCAGTGTAAGGAGACATAAGAGTGTAGAATAAATGGGAGATATTAATTTCGTTTAGTATCGACAATGAAATACCACTACTCTTATTGTTTCCTTACTTACTTGATTAAATGGAACGTGTATCATTTCCTAGCCATTATACGGATATATTTATTATATCTTATGGTATTGGATTTTGATGCAAGCTTCTTGAAAAGTATCAAAGTCTCACGAGTTTGTTATATAATCGCAAACAAATTCATTAATGAGAGAGTGCATTTATGTATTCTTAAATTAAAAATTTGGTATAACTCCAATTACTCAGGTATGATCCAATTCAAGGACATTGCCAGGTAGGAGTTTGACTGGGGCGGTACATCTCTCAAATAATAACGGAGGTGTCCCAAGGCCAGCTCAGTGCGGACAGAAACCACACATAGAGCAAAAGGGCAAATGCTGACTTGATCTCGGTGTTCAGTACACACAGGGACAGCAAAAGCTCGGCCTATCGATCCTTTGGGTTAAAGAGTTTTTTAACAAGAGTGTCAGAAAAGTTACCATAGGGATAACTGGCTTGTGGCGGCCAAGCGTTCATAGCGACGTCGCTTTTTGATCCTTCGATGTCGGCTCTTCCTATCATTGTGAAGCAAAATTCACCAAGCATTGGATTGTTCACCCATGCAAGGAACGTGAGCTGGGTTTAGACCGTCGTGAGACAGGTTAGTTTTACCCTACTAATGACAAAAACGTTGTTGCGACAGCATTCCTGCGTAGTACAAGAGGAACCGCAGGTACGGACCAATGGCACAATACTTGTTCGAGCGAACAGTGGTATGACGCTACGTCCGTTGGATTATGCCTGAACGCCTCTAAGGTCGTATCCGTGCTGGACTGCAATGATAAATAAGGGGCAATTTGCATGGTATGGCTTCTAAACCATTAAAAGTTTATTATTCATTTAATAGACGACGATGGATGTGATGCAATGTTACATATAACATAGTAAATTGGGAGGATCTTCGATCACCTGGTGCCACGCTAGTTATATATTAAAACATTATTTAATACAATGGCAAAGCCTTGAATCAATTGTAAACGACTTTTTATAAACAGGCAAGGTGTTGTAAGTGGTGAGCAGCTGCCATACTGCGATCCACTGAAGCTTATCCTTTGCTTGACGATTCGATAAAATATATATGTGTTTAAGGCATATATAAAAAAAATATTATATGTATGATGTATATATGGAAACGTATATATTTTATATATATAAATATGCAAAATTGTATGCATAATTATTATTAATTATGTTATACAATTACGCATATAAGAAGACAATTTATATAATATACATATGAAAATATTATATATATATAAATAAATAATATATCAATGTATACAAAATATACTTGTGTATTTTAAATATGCATTTATTTAGTATGCGTTAGTTATATATATTTATTTGGTAGCCAAAAGGACGCCATCATATTAGTGGCGAAAATTAAAAATATGCATGGTATATCTATGTGTACAAATCACTTGTGTATTTTAAATATGCATTTATTTAATATGCGTTAGTTATATATATTTATTTGGTAGCCAGAAGGACGCCATTATATTAGTGGCGAAAATTAAAAATATGCATGGTATATCTATGTGTACAAAATACTTGTGTATTTTAAATATGCATTTATTTAGTATGCGTTAGTTATATATATTTATTTGGTAGCAAAAGGACGCCATTATATTAGTGGCGAAAATTAAAAATATGCTTGGTATATCTATGTGTACATAATACTTGTGTATTTTAAATATGCATTTATTTAGTATGCGTTAGTTATATATGTTTATTTGGTAGCAAAAGGACGCCATTATATTAGTGGCGAAAAATTAAAAATATGCATGGTATATCTATGTGTACAAAATACTTGTGTATTTTAAATATGCATTTATTTAGTATGCGTTAGATATATATATTTATTTTTGTAGCCAGAAGGACGCCATCATATTAATGCCGAAAATTAAAAATATGCATGATTTAAAAAAAATATATATACATTTATGTATATATCTATGTGAACAGAATACTTGCGTATTTTAAGTATGCATTTATTTCATACACAATTATGTGTTTGGTAGCAAAAGAACGCCATCATATTAGTGGCACAAATTAAGACATGAGATATGAGTTCAACTTTGACAACAAATTTCAACAGGTGAAAATTGAATGAAAAACTTTTTTAATAGCATTTTATACAGTTAATTTAATTTAACTTGAGAACAAAATTTTTTGGACTTGGTGAATTTTTTATTGAACTGCAGCCATATGATATGAGGTTCTACCGAGATATAAGTTCAACTTTGACAAAAAATTTCAACATATGAAAATTGAAGAAAAAACTTTTTAAATATCATTTTATACAGTTTATTAATATAATGAGATAAGATTTTGAATTTAACTTGAGAAAACAATTTTTTGGACTTGGTGAATTTTTTATTGAACTGCAGCATATGATATGAGGTTCTACCGAGATATGAGTTCAACTTTGACAAAAAAATTCAACATATGAAAATTGAAGAAAAAACTTTTTAAATAGCATTTTATACAGTTTATTAATATAATGAGATAAGATTTTTAATTTAACTTGAGAAAAAAATTTTTTGGACGTGGTGAATTTTTTATTGAGGTTTATGAGGTTCCACCGAGATATGAGTTCAACTTTGACAAAAAATTTCAACATATGAAAATTGAAGAAAAAAATTGTTAAATATCATTTTATACAGTTTATTAATATAATGAGATACGATTTTGAATTTAACTTGAGAAAAAAATTTTTTGGACTTGGTGAATTTTTTATTGAACTGCAGCCATATGATATGAGGTTCCAGCGAGATATGAGTTCAACTTTGACAAAAAATTTCAACATATGAAAATTGAAGAAAAAACTTTTTAAATAGAATTTTTTACAGTTTATTAATATAATGAGATAAGATTTTTAATTTAACTTGAGAAAAAAATTTTTTGGACTTGGTGAATTTTTTATTGAACTGCAGCCATATGATATGAGGTTCTACCGAGATATGAGTTCAACTTTGACAAAAATTTTAAACAATGTTAAACAATTTACGATTGTACTAGTATTTAATACAAATTATTGATAATAAAATAATAAAGTTTTGCTGTTGTATTATTAAAATAGTGCCACATAAAGATACATTAGATGGTAGACCTTAGTAAAATGAGCGGGTTGTAGAAAACGTGTCACAAAACCTATATAGGGGTGGTGAGGTCGGGCAGGCATGTCATATGAGAAAAATTTCACAAGTGAAATATATATGACTATGTATATGGAGTGAGTTTTGCCGGCATAAGTCATATATAAATAATATATGAAAATAATCATATAGAAGGCAATATGATTAAAAAAGTTAAAATAATGAAGTTTTACTGTTGTATTATTAAATTAGTGCAACAAAAAGATACGTTAGATGGTAATACTAAATAAAATAAAAGCATTGTAGAAAACGTGTCACAAAACCTATACATTTTTTTTTTTTTTTTTTTGTCGTCAATAATTATTTATTTAAAATCTGTCTGTACGGACAATAATTAAATTTTTTGAGGCAGCCTTGTCGATTAAATTCTCACAAGAGATGGTTGGTAGGGTTCTGGAGGGCTAATCATCATCCTCCATGGGCAGGTCGAGGGGGTGTTTTCTTTTAAGTCTTCTGACGGTTTGGCTGTTGTCCAAGATGTTGATGGCCAATGTGTTTGGGTGGTTATGTAGCCTGTTGATGTAATTTGTGCTCACTTTTCGAATTTCATCTTTTACCCAGGGAACCCTGAGTACCTCGTGGATGGTGCTGTTGTCATGGTAAGGATGAGCGTTCGAGACCATTCTCAGAGCCTTGTTCTGCAGCCTTTGGATGTTCCTGCAGTTTGATTTGCAGGCAGTGCCCCACAGCTGGATGCCATAAGTCCAGATTGGCTTAATGATGGTTTTGTAGACGAGCAGTTTAAGTTTGCTTTTAAGCTTCGAGCGTCTTCCAATGAGCCATTGGAATTGCTTCAGCCTCTCTTCAGCCTGCTTTCTCTTCGTTAGGATGTGTGTGCGCCATGTTAACCGCCTGTCGAGCGTCATGCCCAGGTATTTGGGCGTAGGATTTTCGGGAATATTATCCCCATTGAGACTGACAGACGGGCAATTGCCGTTGCGGAGTGCAAATGTGGTTTGCGTGGACTTCTCAGGGTTTACCGAGATGTTCCACCTCCGCAGCCAGGGCTCGATAATGTTTAGCTGATTTTGTATAATTTCCGACGCATCCTGTGGGGTTCGTGCTGTGGCAAGGAAGGCTGTGTCATCGGCGTATGTGGCAACCAATAGGTTCTCGTTGAAAAATGTAGGCATGTCCGCTGTGTACAACGTGTACAATAGATGGCCTAGGACGCTGCCTTGTGGTACACCGGCTTCGATACCTTTTGTGGTAGATCGCGCATCTCCGCATTGGACATAAAAGCTTCTGTTGTCGAGGTAAGATTGCAGAAATGCGTAATGGGGTTGAGACAGGTTTCTCTTAAGCTTAAGCAGTAGCCCTGGGTGCCAGACTCTGTCGAAAGCTTGCTTCACGTCAAGCATTACGGCGCAGCAGTAGTTCTTCTCCTCGAATGCGTCCAGTATCACTCTGACTAAACGGTGGCATTGTTCCGGGGTGGAGTGAGAACGCCTGAAGCCAAACTGGTGATCCGGAATCAACCCAGCTTCTTCCAGCACTGGCAATACTCTGCGCAAAAATACTCTTTCGAGTATTTTGGAGAGTATCGACAGCAATCTTATTGGACGATAAGAGCCAAGATTGGCTTCAGGTTTGCCAGGTTTAGGTATAAGAATTACCTCTGCTCGTTTCCAGATGGTTGGAAAATGTCCTAGCTGAAAGCACCTGCTGTATATGTTGGCGAGGAGTTGTAGGAAGGGAGGGGGAAGAAGCTTAACAGCCAGTGCTTCAATGCCATCAGCGCCCGGCGATTTATTCGTCTTGAGTCCCTTCATCTCAAGTTTGACCTCATCCACCGAGACCATAGCTAGCTCTTCTTGGTTGTTGTTGGTGTTTTCATCTAATAGTTGTAAGGCACGTTGCGTAGCTGAGATATCCAGGTCGGTGCATCTTATTATCGGCTTGAAGGCTTCGCTGAGGTGCTCCACAAAAGCTTCAGCTCTTTCTTGCTCTGTGCGGCACCAGGCGCCACTAGCACGCTGGACTGGAGCAACTCTCTTAGTAGGTCGTTTTATATGACGAGTGACCTCCCAAAGGTTGTGCTGTGGGTCTCCAGGCTCAACATTGTCCAGGAATTCCTCAAACGAGCTCTGCCTGAGCTTTAGGAGCTTATCCTTAAGCTCCTTTGCGGCTCTGTTAAATACCCTTTTATCTCTAGGATTTCTGGATAGGAACCATACTCGTTGCAGCCGTCTCTTCTCAGCTACCAGCGAGGCGATCTCTGAAGACCAAAGGTGTAGGACCCTCGTTGGTAGTCTGGGAGAGATTGGGGTTCTGGGGGAAGCATGTGCTGCGACGTTGTGCATGTATTGCGTGAGCTCGTTGATGGCGTTGTCCACTTGCTCGGTGGAGGTAAGATCTTGCACTGGGTTGACATTTTCCGTTAGCCAGGCTTTGTAGGATTGCAGTCTCGTGCTCCTCTTGATCATCCTGGGATGTACAGCTTTTCTCAGTGCAGGGAGGTTCAGCCGCAGTTCCACTGCGCTGTGGTCGGAGAAAAGGTCCGCGTTAGAAGAGCACGAGACTTTGGCACTATCAAATCCTTTGGAGAGGGCCATGTCCAGGGTGTCGGGAATTTTGGTCGGATCTGTTGGGCAGTAGGTGGGCTCTCCTGTGGCGTGGCATACGATGCTCCTGCGCTGGATGCACCTAAGTAGTACGCTTCCTTTAGGGTTGCTGACTCGGCATCCCCACCATCGGTGCTTTGCGTTGAAATCGCCCCCAATTAGAAATCTGTTACCCAGACTGCTCAGCAGCAGATCAAAATGCCTTTCTGATACTCTGTGTCTGGGGGGGAGGTAGACCGCGGCGACTGTAAGGTCGCCTAGTGGGCTGGGCAGATTGACTTCGGCACATTGTACCCAGTCTTCCTCTAAGGTACACAGCTCGTTGTACTTTATGCCCGCTTTAATAATAATTGACGCTCCGCCATGAGCTCTGCCGCTGGGGTGGTCAGCGTGGATGATGTCATACCCGTGAAGTCGGATGTATGATCTATTGGAGAAGTGAGTTTCGGAGATGAGGAGTATGTCTGTGTTGTGTGTGTGGATAAAGTGTTCCACCTCTGGCCGGCTTTTAATCAGGCCGTTAGCGTTCCAGATCGTTATGTTTAATCCCGTTTGCATAATGATTTGCAAACGGTAGCAAGCATTTGGGTCATTTGACTCATGACCTTTTTCATCATGCGCTCAAACATAGCCTCCATTCTGGCCATTGCCGCGTCCAGTGAATTGCTTGGTGGGATTAAGTTGGCGTTGGGGTGTAGGATGTTATCTTGTGGGGCAGCGTTTCTTGCTGTATTGGCGTAGCTAACATTTGGGTCGATTCTGCTTGCGTTGGGGTCGATCTTGCTGAGGTGGGGCGGCTGGTAACGTGAGGTTGCCTGCCTGGGGGCAAAAACACTCTTCGCTCTCTTGTAAGCTGGACAGCCTTTGTATGAGGCCGCATGTGGGCCCTTGCAGTTAAGGCAGAAGGCCGGATCACTGGCGTTCTTATTGCATTCAGCAGTGGAGTGCTCGTCTCCACACTTGACGCAACGATGGTCGAGGTGGCAGTATCTTTGGGTATGCCCGCCTGGCAGCGGTAGCATTGGGGGACATCGTTGAATTTGATCGGCGGTTCAACCGTGACCATGGTGCTGCATATCCGTTGTATCTGGTATACCTCCTTGTTGTTTTTGGCCGGCTCCAGACTTACGAAGAAGAGGTTTAGAGGCTTCTTTGTACCCCTTTTATTGGGATTGTGGACATCCCTGACCTTGTGCCCGTGGCGGCCGAGTCCCTCTTTGATGTCTTCCAAATCGGTCGAGTGGTGGAGGCCTTTGATGACCACCCGGTAGGCGCGTTCATCTCGGGGTTGAAAGGTGTGGAATCTATTTTTACTATCGCTCAAGAAAGTCTTTAGTTTGGTAAAGGCATCCTTGTTGGGGGTCATGACTCGAATGAAGTTATTCTGGCTAGCTTTGTATGTGTCCTCTAACATGAGTTATTTTTAAGTCTGCCCATTAATGCAGCTTTGGCTGCCTCGCTGGTGCTGGCCTTGTCCTCCTTATCGGCTTTTTTGGCATTCTTGCGCTTTATTTCTCCAGGCTCGGAGTCGCTGGAGTCAGTATTTTTATATTTAATGTTGCCCTTCTTTCTAGGCGGCTGGGCTTGCCAGCTCATGGTGAGAAATTGACGCGAATTCGAATTTTAAAGGAGTTCGAAATTCGCGCCAAGCTTTCAAATGTATGAAGAGGTTCTTGTCTTTAGTAATCTTTTGAAGGTTCAATGTTTCGCGATTTGGGTGGTGTTTGTGTCCTTGCTATATCGATGGTTCGTGACTTGGATAGGGTTGATGTTTTGCTATTTCAATGGTTCGTGTCTTGGGTGATGTTTGCGACTTTGCTAAACAGCTGACACCGAGCTTTTAGCTTTAAAGTTTTATAAGCTCACGACTTTGGTAAAGTTCGAACAGCTGTGATGTAGCTTTAAAGCTCAATAGCTTCAAAAGCTTGGAAATTTTCCACGCACGTGGTTATTTTTGCAATTGGAAAAACTCAATTTTTCACAATATTAAGAGTGTCACTGTCACTGAAATATTCGCACTTTGTTGCATTTATGCTCCCACACAGGGAAATCTAAATTCCGTCTCTGTCGGTAATGTTTTTATAGGTTTCTATGGTTCTCACACACGGAGCACACACGGAGGCACGTCTGTTCACTTCGAAAGTTCGATCGCGACTAAAACCTATACATGGTGGCAGTGTGTGCTCATCACGTATATATGTATTGGATGCATATATTTCAGTTTGTATATTAACTAATAATTATGTTATTATTATTAATTAATTATTAGTCTCATCCGATATAAAAATTGATACTATTATATGGTTATATAATTATTAATATTATATAAGCATATAATGTATTAAATGTCTTTTTCAAAAGAAGACGGTGTTTCGTAGCTAAAGAATTAATATTTTGTGAATAATTGAAAAATCCTCTAGGACACTATTGTGGACGGAGATTTTTACTAATATAATATTGTCTACACGTAAATGCAAAATTAGATAAAATTATCAATTTGTCATCAAAATAAAATAGTTTTTTATTCAATTAATTGAATTTAAATTATAAATATGCATGTGTGATATAATATATTTAGTAAGTTGAAATAAAATGATATTTTTGAACGATTATATGCATATATATTTTATATATAAGTATATATATTTATATAAACAATTGTGAATTATAACTAGCGAACGTGAATGCTATCTAATTATGGCCACATTCGTATAGTACATGTCAAGTATAACATATATATATATACAATTATTGAATATTATCGTTTGTTTTTCAAAAATATTTGTGAGTTGTCATGTATTTTACATATTTGAAGATTTATGTAATTATATTTTAAATATATTTACATAATGAAATGAACATTATTCTGGTTGATCCTGCCAGTAGTTATATGCTTGTCTCAAAGATTAAGCCATGCATGTCTAAGTACACACGAATTAATAGTGAAACCGCAAAAGGCTCATTATATCAGTTATGGTTCCTTAGATCGTTAACAGTTACTTGGATAACTGTGGTAATTCTAGAGCTAATATATGCAATTAAAACACGGACCTTTTGGAACGTGTGCTTTTATTAGGCTAAAACCAAGCGATCGCAAGATCGTTACACTGGTTGAACTCTAGATAACATGCAGATCGTATGGTCTCGTACCGACGACAGATTTTTCAAATGTCTGCCCTATCAACTTTTGATGGTAGTATCTAGGACTACCATGGTTGCAACGGGTAACGGGGAATCAGGGTTCGATTCCGAAGGCAGCAGGCGCGTAAATTACCCACTCCCAGCTCGGGGAGGTAGTGACGAAAAATAACAATACAGGACTCATATCCGAGGCCCTGTAATTGGAATGAGTACACTTTAAATCCTTTAACAAGGACCTATTGGAGGGCAAGTCTGGTGCCAGCAGCCGCGGTAATTCCAGCTCCAATAGCGTATACTAAAGTTGTTGCGGTTAAAACGTTCGTAGTTGAACTTGTGCTTCATACGGGTAGTGCAACTTACAATTGTAGTTAGTACTATACCTTTATGTATGTAAGCGTATTACCGGTGGAGTTCTTATATATAATTAGGTACTTGTACTTTTTTATATAATATGTTCCTCCTATTTAAAAACCTTGTAATAGGCCGCTTGTCGTATGTGAAATTAACTAAGCCTAAAAGTATGCAACATTTTTTTTTCTTCTTTTTCTGCACACCTACATATTTCTATCTATTATTTATTATATTATTTATTTATATGTTTATTGTCCTAGTTAATTTGTATTATTTAATTTGTTTAGTTGTATAAAATAATTTGTAGTCTGAGAAAATGGTACTCAATGTCTTGTCATGGTTTGTGCTGAGAAGCGGAGCTTTATTTACAAATGAGACTGAAAGCTCCAGAAATAGCGCCATCTATTGGTGGACCACGATACATGCAAGCATGAATTGCTAGATCAGCTGATCGTGTTAAGTCCAGACCAAAATAGACAAGCGATTACCTTTTTGAGTAGGATTAATTGTCAAATTTCCGAAAAAAAAGGTTTTTGTTGTTGGTTTTTGGCTGGAAGAAAAATGGTTAGCAGGTTATGTGCAGAACCTAAGTAAAAAAAAAATAGTGGAAAAGTGCATGTGCTTTAATAGAAAAAAAAAGTACCTCAGTGAAGTGGTTGGTGTAGTCAGATGCATAAAACGTACTTGTGAGTATACAAAGATACTTCATTGTATAATTGTTATACTGAGTCGTTAATCTGGT
This sequence comes from Drosophila albomicans, assembly GCF_009650485.2. Taxonomy (NCBI): domain Eukaryota; kingdom Metazoa; phylum Arthropoda; class Insecta; order Diptera; family Drosophilidae; genus Drosophila; species Drosophila albomicans. The sequence goes on from NW_026263672.1 coordinate 100,833, forward strand.
CATCTTCTTTTTTTTACAAAAGTGCACCTTGCCGTCCACTTGTAGCTGTTTGTCCACTAGAGGAATTTGCCAACTGGCGTAAATAAACCAAGTGCCGTTTTCCAGACTAGGGTAAATATTTGTTATACGTATATTTAGTTTTTTTGTTGTTCTAAGTTTAGTTTTGTCTATTTATTTTTAGATTCGGCACTCAGTCATAAATTATAAAACCCAGTTATAAGTTATATAAAACTCCGTCATAAATTATAATAACTTAGTCATATTGTATATAAAAACCCGTGTGTAAATTAGAAATCATTTAAAATGAAACTTCAACACACACAACTGCTTGACTAACGGCCAACAACAAAAGCTTCGTCGCAGCTGTGCTGGCTTCCTCAGCTGTCGGTACACCAAAACAGATGGTCTACATAAACGACGGTAGCCAGAGATAGTTGCCGACTCGTACTGCTAAACGGAGAACTGCTTCCAAGCAGGTTGGCTTCGTCTGTTGTCGAAGAACAACTTACTGTTGGCAGCCTCGCCTCAATCGCTAGCTACGGATTGTGCTGCTCCTTATTGTGTCATCGCGGCCGAAGGCGAACAGCTGATTGTCAGCCTATGTTTTTGATTGTTTTTGTTGAATTATTGTTAGTTTAAATTGTTTAGTTAAAATGTGCATTTTTAAGTGAATGTTTATAATTGTTGTAAGTGTATTATGATGTGGCGAGAAAATTGAAACAACAACTTTTCTTGGGCACTCATAATGCAAGTACCACGGTATTGCTGTATAAAGTAACAACTGCAATCAGTTAAGAATGCATATAAGGCACCATATATAGGCAAAATATCTTTTAAAAATTGTATTTAGTTGTAAAATTTCTTGTGTCTGTATTGCCTGCAAAGAATTGCACTAGCAGCTCATAGCAGCCAGCTTTTACGCTTGCGCAAAAGCTTTATTGTTATTGTTTATCCACAGCTTCACCACAGACAGTCACTAACACAAGGAAAGATCTTTCTGCGTGGGAGTCGCCGAATGTATGTAAGTCTGTTTCACTCTTACTAATTGATTAGATACATATGAGTTAGAGCTTTTGGTGCATCTCACCATAGCGCTGCTACAGCTGCTACTGCAGTCCCAGCGGTCAATGACCTTGTAAGGCTGGCCATATACATATGCCTGCATTGAGTGACAGCCATCAGCTGATCCTCATCCAATTGCTTGCGCAGAGCTTTTTTGTTTAAAAAGATAGATAATGTTTGCCTATATGCATTGTGTTTTCCATCATTCTCAATGAAGTAATTTTATTTGCAAAATTCTTAAATTATTAGTAAATTTTAAAAACCAAAAATAATTATTTATATTATATTTATGTTAGATCATATTTTATATTTATAGGTTAATTATTTTTTTTTGTTTTTCTTTATTTATTTTTTTTCTTTTTGCTTTATTTATAAATTCCCGCCTCATACACACTTACCATGTTAGTCCGTTAATCTATTTATTTATTTATTTTTCTTGTCATTTTTTTCTTGTCATTTCATAATGTTGTTAATATTCAAAGTATTTTTGTTATCTGTTAATAAATTAAGTATGTTCGCTTAAGTGCCTATTTTTATTTGGAACCATGCATCACCAAGCAGGAGTAGGTTAGCCGAACCACTGTCTCTTAGGGATCCTGCCAACTTTTTAGTTTTTGGCAATGAATGCAGGATCACGGTAGGGTGGGCGTCTGCACACAACAACAGCTGTGTTGCATGAGAGAGTGGCTCCGTCTTCTTTGTTAACCTACCTTCCTCTCCTTCCCTTTCTCTTCTCTTTCACTATTGTTTCATGTAACCTTCCATTGCACTCCTTCTCTGTTTTCCCATATGTACGCGAATTTTAAATGTATTATTATTATAAGTGGTGCGTCCTATTAGTTGGCCCTTTCCTTGAACCCCATGCTATCTGAGCAAAGCCCGGAGAAGCCAGCGCGTACGCCATACTAGTAATCCTTCCACCAGCACCAGACGAATATTACACTAGTGATTCGTTACAGATATAATTATAATTTAATAATATATTTTGGCGCCCAATCGTGTGGCCTGTTTTTTGGATAGAATCTAAACATGGCCTTTAAAAATATTATATATATGCTCTAGAATCAATAACATCTAGTGATTCAAGTCTTTTTGTTGTCCTTATACATATTTGTGTACTAGGTTAGTTTCTTTGTGTCTGTGTTGTTATCGAGAAAGTAATACCTCATAAGACCAGGGCAAAAAAACTTAATCAAGACGGTAGGGGTTGACGTTTTCGAAAATAATAGCTTCAAAATGGCTTTATACGCAAACGGTCAAACTGGCTACTGTCTTTTATATGCTGTCGTATTTCTTTAGGTGTAGAGCTTACTTTGAAAAAGTTCGTGGACCAGATCTGCCTCTTGCGGTAAGCAAAACACCTAAAGAAAACGATAAATTAGTACTACAAAAGTAATTCAGCAATTGACAACTAAATTCATTGACTGGGGTTGCATAGTCCCGTGGTGGCGCAAGTCAGCTTAATGTGTTTAGCATGGTTTATTGTCCGTCTTTTGCAATCATAAAAGCTTACAATGTTATATTACTAATGAGGCGATCTATTATCGACCGAGTATGGTTTGCATGCGCTATTACGCTATACTTGGTTTTGAAATAATTGCTCTTAAAGTTGGTATTATTAACATGAAGGAGCTTTATGAATGCTTATATTTTCCCCAATTTCTTTTCTTTCCTTTTTAGTGGCTGTTAAGGCATTCACTTTTCAATTAGTGTTTGAAACGGATCGTGGCTCAGAGCTGCTTTCTCGTCATACTAGTTGAAGGTATGCTTATCTAGCAACTAGTCCTATCCATTCAGGTGGGTTAATAGGAAAATCTGGAGGCTAACTTAGACTCTGTGAAGTTTTGCATGGTTTCCAAATATCTTATGAATCGTGTTTGATTATCAGTTTTGTTGAAATTTGCATTTGTATTATTATTTATTTATCTATTTAATTGTTCAGTTATTTTTGTGTGTTAATTATTATTTGGTATTTGTTTATTTATTTATTTATTTCATTTTTCTCTTATTTATTTAAATCTTTATTTATTTATATATTATTTTTTTTCCCATTATTATTATTTATTTATACAGTTGTTTGTAGAAAAATTTTTCCTTCATTAGCAGAAATTCTGAAGATTAGGTCTTACATATCATGCCAGGTCCCATAATTCAAGGTGAAACCATTTGTTGTGTTTGCACTCAGGAGGTCGAACATCCTGCTCAATTGTTAGCTACAAGGTGCAATCATTATTTTCACCACGCCTGCTTTAATACTCGCACTGACAATAGGAATTTGTGTCCAGTGTGCCGAACGGTGTTAACAAGATCTTCTGCGAATCTTGCTGAAGAATTGGAAGCAGCCAGTACAAGTGCCACTATGAGAACTAGAGGACAAGCGAAAGCCACGGCGACGGTCGCATCGGCAAATGCCAATGTAGGAAATTCTACTGGTATTGGTAGTAGGTCCAGCTCGCAGCCAAGGCAGCCGACTCCAATTCCACAAGCTCCGCAACCGGTTGTAGTTCAGAGTCCAATAGCTCAGCCAGCAGCAAGTGCTGTTGGCCAAGAAATACAACAGACAATTGCGGCTGCGATATCAGCAGCATTAGTACAGCAGACGCAGATACTATCGCAGGTGATGGAAAATGGTTTTCTGAGATTAGTTCAGCAACAGCTAGCTGTCAACTCTGAACCAATCCAATCTATTCCTAGACCTTCTCCAACAAGTCCACAGCATCAAAGCTTTCAGGAGTTGTTTGGATTACCAAATCAGCTAGATACGAATCCGTTGGTAAATCCGAGAGCGCCGCAAGTTGGTGCCAACTCTTCGCCATTGGGTTCTCAGCTGAGTAATAGTCTGCTACCCGACAGAATTAGCCAGATTATTGCTAATTGGAAGCTGAGGTACTCTGGACATTCGTCTATGTCGATAGAAGATTTTCTATATCGAGTAGAGTCATTGACTCGACAAACTCTGGACGGAGACTTTGAGTTGCTAGCAAGATATGCGAGTAACTTGTTTGAGGGTAGAGGAAGTGAATTCTTCTGGAGGTACCACAAAAGTGTGACAGAAGTTCGTTGGGCAGACTTATGCAAGGCATTGAAAACTCAGTTTACGGATGGTAGAACCGATTTGGAGATTCGAGCAGCTATTTCGCAACGAAAGCAGAAAGCCAACGAATCGTTCGATCAGTTCTACGAAGCCATTGTGGCATTAGTAGATCGTTTGAACAGCCCAATGAGTGAGCAGTCCATACTGGAAGTCTTGCGAGCCAATTTGCTCTCTGATATTCAGCACGAATTATTGTATGTGCCAATATTCAGCGTTGAGCAGTTGCGTCACACTGTTTGTACGCGAGAGAGGTTTTTGAAAACCATTTCAACCGTTCCAAGAGGTTTACCGAGACGGCATGTAAGTGATGTCACGGTTCAAGCCACAATGGACGAAGAGGATGATGTTGAAGAATCAGAAAATCTGGAGGTAGATGCTCTAACACTTTCTTGTTGGAATTGTGGGAAGAGTGGTCATAGATACCAAGATTGTGTAGCCGTACGTAAAGTATTTTGCTACGGTTGTGGTAAGCGTGACACTTATCGACCCAGTTGCACGAAGTGTGCAATTCCAACTAAACCTGTAGGTGCGGGCACCGTTAACAAGTGCACGCAAACAAGTCTCAAAGGGTACCAACCCCGAGTAAATGAAGATAATAGTTTATCCAACATAGTTTCTGAAATTCAAATATAAACCGGCCAGATCTGTTAGTTCGAATGTAGAGAATGTTTGTAGTTCAGGTATTCGCGATAAGCAGCGTAAAGGGAACTATATAATAAGTAATAATGAGGAAAAACGAGCTGTATTAGCGTCAGTAGTAGACATCACTAGTGATCCTCGTCCTTATGCCCAAGTCTAGATGCTAGGCAAAACGTTAACTGGGTTAATGGACACTGGTGCTAGTATTAACTGCATTGGTGGGAAGTTAGCTGAGGAAATACTAGCAAACAACACCGAATATACGCAACTATCGTCATCGGTGAAAACTGCTGATGGAAATAGGCAGCGAATTTGTGGCAAATTGAGTGTTCCTGTCCAATTTAAGGGCAAGATACAAGCACAACGATTTTATATCGTACCGACTTTGTCGCAAGATGTATATTTGGGTATTAAGTTTTGGAGAGATTTCAAGCTATTGCCAATATGTTTGATGCACCCGGCTGACACTGACAGCATTGCCTCAATTACCTTTGACAATTCGCAGCAACTCGAGTTGACATCGGAGCAACAAACAGAACTGGCAAATTTCATGCGAAGGACCTTAAGCAATAATCGCGTATCTTCGCATCATTGCTTTTAAGCTACCTCCAAGCGGGTATCCCACTTTGTCGTTACAACGACGGATGTGTAATAGGCCGCTTGTCGTATTTGAAATTGACTAAGCCTAAAAGTATGCAACATTTTTTTTCTTCTTTTTCTGCACACCTACATATTTCTATCTATTATTTATTATATTATTTATTTATATGTTTATTGTCCTAGTTAATTTGTATTATTTAATTTGTTTAGTTGTATAAAATAATTTGTAGTCTGAGAAAATGGTACTCAATGTCTTGTCATGGTTTGTGCTGAGAAGCGGAGCTTTATTTACAAATGAGACTGAAAGCTCCAGAAATAGCGCCATCTATTGGTGGACCACGATACATGCAAGCATGAATTGCAAGATCAGCTGATCGTGTTAAGTCCAGACCAAAATAGACAAGCGATTACCTTTTTGAGTAGGATTAATTGTCAAATTTTCCGAAAAAAAAAGGTTTTTGTTGTTGGTTTTTGGCTGGAAGAAAAATGGTTAGCAGGTTATGTGCAGAACCTAAGTAAAAAAAAAATAGTGGAAAAAGTGCATGTGCTTTAATAGAAAAAAAAAGTACCTCAGTGAAGTGGTTGGTGTAGTCAGATGCATAAAACGTACTTGTGAGTATACAAAGATACTTCATTGTATAATTGTTATACTGAGTCGTTAATCTGGTCATCTTCTTTTTTTTACAAAAGTGCACCTTGCCGTCCACTTGTAGCTGTTTGTCCACTAGAGGAATTTGCCAACTGGCGTAAATAAACCAAGTGCCGTTTTCCAGACTAGGGTAAATATTTGTTATACGTATATTTAGTTTTTTTGTTGTTCTAAGTTTAGTTTTGTCTATTTATTTTTAGATTCGGCACTCAGTCATAAATTATAAAACCCAGTTATAAGTTATATAAAACTCCGTCATAAATTATAATAACTTAGTCATATTGTATATAAAAACCCGTGTGTAAATTAGAAATCATTTAAAATGAAACTTCAACACACACAACTGCTTGACTAACGGCCAACAACAAAAGCTTCGACGCAGCTGTGCTGGCCTCATCAGCTGTCGGTACACCAAAAACAGATGGTCTACATAAACGGCGGTAGCCAGAGATAGTTGGCGACTCGCACTGCTAAACGGAGAACTGCTTCCAAGCAGGTTGGCTTCGTCTGGTGTCGAGGAACAACTCACCGTTGGCAGCCTCGCCTCAATCGCTAGCTACGGATTTTGCTGCTCCTTATTGTGTCATCGCGGCAGAAGGCGAATAGCTGATTGTCAGCCTTTGTTTTTGAGTATTTTTGTTGGATTATTGTTAGTTTAAATTGTTTAGTTAAAAATGTGCCTTTTTAAGTGAATGTTTATAATTGTTGTAAGTGTAATATGATGTGGCGAGAAAGTTGAAACAACAACTTTTCTTGGGCACTCATAATGCAAGTACCACGGTATTGCTGTATAAAGTAACAACTGCAATCAGTTAAGAATGCATATAAGGCACCATATATAGGCAAAATATCTTTTAAAAATTGTATTTAGTTGTAAAATTTCTTGTGTCTGTATTGCCTGCAAAGAATTGCACTAGCAGCTCATAGCAGCCAGCTTTTACGCTTGCGCAAAAGCTTTATTGTTATTGTTTATCCACAGCTTCACCACAGACAGTCACTAACACAAGGAAAGATCTTTCTGCGTGGGAGTCGCCGAATGTATGTAAGTCTGTTTCACTCTTACTAATTGATTAGATACATATGAGTTAGAGCTTTTGGTGCATCTCACCATAGCGCTGCTACAGCTGCTACTGCAGTCCCAGCGGTCAATGACCTTGTAAGGCTGGCCATATACATATGCCTGCATTGAGTGACAGCCATCAGCTGATCCTCATCCAATTGCTTGCGCAGAGCTTTTTGTGTTAAAAAGATAGATAATGTTTGCCTATATGCATTGTGTTTTCCATCATTCTCAATGAAGTAATTTTATTTGCAAAATTCTTAAATTATTAGTAAATTTTAAAAACCAAAAATAATTATTTATATTATATTTATGTTAGATCATATTTTATATTTATAGGTTAATTATTTTTTTTTGTTTTTCTTTATTTATTTTTTTTCTTTTTGCTTTATTTATAAATTCCCGCGTCATACACACTTACCATGTTAGTCCGTTAATCTATTTATTTATTTATTTTTCTTGTCATTTTTTTTCTTGTCATTTCATAATGTTGTTAATATTCAAAGTATTTTTGTTATCTGTTAATAAATTAAGTATGTTCGCTTAAGTGCCTATTTTTATTTGGAACCATGCATCACCAAGCAGGAGTAGGTTAGCCGAACCACTGTCTCTTAGGGATCCTGCCAACTTTTTAGTTTTTGGCAATGAATGCAGGATCACGGTAGGGTGGGCGTCTGCACACAACAACAGCTGTGTTGCATGAGAGAGTGGCTCCGTCTTCTTTGTTAACCTACCTTCCTCTCCTTCCCTTTCTCTTCTCTTTCACTATTGTTTCATGTAACCTTCCCATTGCACTCCTTCTCTGTTTTCCCCATATGTACGCGAATTTGAAATGTATTATTATTATAAGTGGTGCGTCCTATTAGTTGGCCCTTTCCTTGAACCCCATGCTATCTGAGCAAAGCCCGGAGAAGCCAGCGCGTACGCCATACTAGTAATCCTTCCACCAGCACCAGACGAATATTACACTAGTGATTCGTTACAACCTGCATTAGTGCTCTTCATCGAGTGTTATTGTGGGCCGGTACAATTACTTTGAACAAATTAGAGTGCTTAAAGCAGTCTTCAAATGCCTGAATATTCTGTGCATGGGATAATGAAATAAGACCTCTGTTCTGCTTTCATTGGTTTTCAGATCAAGAGGTAATGATTAATAGAAGCAGTTTGGGGGCATTAGTATTACGATGCGAGAGGTGAAATTCTTGGACCGTCGTAAGACTAACTTAAGCGAATGCATTTGCCAAAGATGTTTTCATTAATCAAGAACGAAAGTTAGAGGTTCGAAGGGGATCAGATACCGCCCTAGTTCTAACCATAAACGATGCCAGCTAGCAATTGGGTGTAGCTACTTTTATGGCTCTCTCAGTCGCTTCCGGGAAACCAAAGCTTTTGGGCTCCGGGGAAGTATGGTTGCAAAGCTGAAACTTAAAGGAATTGACGGAAGGGCACCACCAGGAGTGGAGCCTGCGGCTTAATTTGACTCAACACGGGAAAACTTACCAGGTCGAACAGGTGATAGCTCTTTCTCGAAGAAAGTGCATGGCCGTTCTTAGTTCGTGGAGTGATTTGTCTGGTTAATTCCGATAACGAACGAGACTCAAATATATTAAATAGATATCTTCAGGATTATGGTGTTGAAGCTTATATAGCCTTCATTCATGGTGGCAGTAAAATGTTTATTGTGTTTGAATGTGTTTATATAAGTGGAGCCGTACCTGTTGGTTTGTCCCATTATAAGGACACTAGCTTCTTAAATGGACAAATTGCGTCTAGCAATAATGAGATTGAGCAATAACAGGTCTGTGATGCCCTTAGATGTCCTGGGCTGCACCCGCGCTACAATGAAAGTATCAACGTGTATTTCCTAGACCGAGAGGTCCGGGTATACCGCTGAACCACTTTCATGCTTGGGATTGTGAACTGAAACTGTTCACATGAACTTGGAATTCCCAGTAAGTGTGAGTCATTAATTCGCATTGATTACGTCCCTGCCCTTTGTGCACACCGCCCGTCGCTACTACCGATTGAATTATTTAGTGAGGTCTCCGGACGTGATCACTGTGACGCCTTGTGTGTTGCGGTTGTTTCGCAAAAGTTGACCGAACTTGATTATTTAGAGGAAGTAAAAGTCGTAACAAGGTTTCCGTAGGTGAACCTGCGGAAGGATCATTATTGTTTTAATGCATCTAACCGTTAATAAATTAAATTTGTTTTTCTCTTTTAATGAATTGCAATATTTAATAAATTATGTAACTAATAAATATAAATATTTTATGCAATCATATGAGATACAATTATGCAACATATAATAATTTAAATTAGCTAAAAACCGTTTGTCATGTATTATTATTATTATTATACTGTATTAAGAGTGTTTTATGTGTTTTGGATAAAATAAAAAACTGCGTGTATATGTACCATAATATACATGCGTTGCAAAATGTATTGTGCATATTCCAGTGCGCATACATTGGTTCGCAACACCTAAAGAAAAAACAATGTTGTACCTGTTTGCAGGTTAACGCTTTACATATGTTGATCATAATAAATAAATTTAGCTAAAATATACTTGTCATATATCTTATTATTATCGATTATGTAAAACTAAGACATTTCGCAACATTTATTTAGGTATAAAAAAAAATTTTATTGAAGGAATTGATATATGCCAGTAAAATGGTTTTTTTTTTAATTTCTTTCAATAAAAATAAAAAAATAAAAAAAAATTGTATCACTCTAAGCGGTGGATCACTCGGCTCATGGGTCGATGAAGAACGCAGCAAACTGTGCGTCATCGTGTGAACTGCAGGACACATGAACATCGACATTTTGAACGCATATTGCAGTCCATGCTGTTATGTACTTCAATTAATTTTTTAGTGCTGCTTGGACTACATTTGGTTGAGGGTTGTAAGACTATGCTAAATAAGTTGTTTAAAATTTTTCGGAATTTTAAGCACATTGTATATTATTGGATAATATATGTAAGTGTGAATCTAAAAAGTTCTCGCTTAAGATATTCATAATATGAATTAATAAATGAAAATACTAAAACTCTGTTGCATGAGAAATTGAAGAAAATTTGAAGAATTATATGTTCTTTATTCATTTTAAATAATATTGAGGAATGTCTAGCATAAAATATATTATTTTATAAACTAGAATTGCCTCTTATTAACGAATATGGTATAAAGAATAATTTTGTGAATATTATGGACCTTCAAGAAAAAAAATAGTATATTTCAAAATAGGCAGAGAATTGTCTATAAGTGTAATTAAACAACCTCAACTCATATGGGACTACCCCTGAATTTAAGCATATTAATTAGGGGAGGAAAAGAAACTAACAAGGATTTTCTTGATAGCGGCGAGCGAAAAGAAATCAGTTCAGCACTAAGTCACTTTGTCTATATGGCAAATGTGAGATGCAGTGTATGGAACGTCAATATTCTAGTATGAGAAATTAACGATTTAAGTCCTTCTTAAATGAGGCCATTTACCCATAGAGGGTGCCAGGCCCGTATAACGTTAATGATTATTAGATGATGTTTTCCAAAGAGTCGTGTTGCTTGATAGTGCAGCACTAAGTGGGTGGTAAACTCCATCTAAAACTAAATATAACCATGAGACCGATAGTAAACAAGTACCGTGAGGGAAAGTTGAAAAGAACTCTGAATAGAGAGTTAAATAGTACGTCAATCTGCTTAGAGGTTAAGCCCGATGAACCTGAATATCCGTTATGGAAAATTCATCATTAGAATTGTAATATTTAATCAATATTATAACGATAGTGTGAATTTTTTCCATATAAGGACATTGTAATCTATTAGCATGTATGGAATTTATCAAACAATTTTGATAAGAGTTTATTTAAATTAGAGTGCTTGCATTTTAACATAAAATAAATTTCAAAAAATTTGATAAAGTGCTGATAGATTATATGAGTACAGTGCGTTAATTTTTTCGGAATTATATAATGGCATGATTATCATTGATTTTTTATGTTTATTATAAGTACTTGTATGATTAACAATGCGAAAGATTCAGGATACCTTCGGGACCCGTCTTGAAACACGGACCAAGGAGTCTAACATATGTGCAAGTTATTGGGATATAAACCTAATAGCGTAATTAACTTGACTATTATTGGGATTAGTTTTTTAACTATTTATAGTTAATTATCGCAATCCCGGGGCGTTCTATATAGTTATGTATAATAATATTTATATTATTTATGCCTCTAACTGGAACGTACCTTGAGCATATATGCTGTGACCCGAAAGATGGTGAACTATACTTGATCAGGTTGAAGTCAGAGGAAACCCTGATGGAAGACCGAAACAGTTCTGACGTGCAAATCGATTGTCAGAATTGAGTATAGGGCGAAAGACCAATCGAACCATCTTGTAGCTGGTTCCTTCCGAAGTTTCCCTCAGGATAGCTGGTGCATTTAACTGTTGTATAAAATAATCGTATCTGGTAAAGCGAATGATTAGAGGCCTTAGGGTCGAAACGATCTTAACCTATTCTCAAACTTTAAATGGGTAAGAACCTTAACTTTCTTGATATGAAGTTTAAGGTTATGATATAATGTGCCCAGTGGGCCACTTTTGGTAAGCAGAACTGGCGCTGTGGGATGAACCAAACGTAATGTTACGGTGCCCAAATTAACAACTCATTGGTTGCTTAAAACAGCAGGACGGTGATCATGGAAGTCGAAATCCGCTAAGGAGTGTGTAACAACTCACCTGCAGAAGCAACTAGCCCTTAAAATGGATGGCGCTTAAGTTGTATACCTATACATTACCGCTAAAGTAGATGATTTATATTACTTGTAATATAAATTTTGAAGCTTTAGTGAGTAGGAAGGTACAATGGTGTGCTTAGATGTGTTTGGCGTAAGCCTGCATGGAGCCGTCATTGGTACAGATCTTGGTGGTAGTAGCAAATAATCGAATGAGACCTTGGAGGACTGAAGTGGAGAAGGGTTTCGTGTGAACAGTGGTTGATCATGAGTTAGTCCTAAGTTCAAGGCGAAAGCCGAAAATTTTCAAGTAAAAAAAAGTAACTAAAATTTATATTTTGTCATAATTAAAAAACTTGAATAATTTTGAACGAAAGGGAATACGGTTCCAATTCCGTAACCTGTTGAGTATCCGTTTGTTATTAAATATGGGCCTCGTGCTCATCCTGGCAACAGGAACGACCATAAAGAAGCCGTCGAGAGATATTTTTTTTTTTTTTTTTTTTTGAGGACTTTGCTTTTATTTATTGAATCTTCTCTAGATTTTGAGACTAACAATAAGTTTACGAATCTTAACATTAAAATTTAGCTAACAGTGTGTTAAAACTGCATTCTGGTTGCGCGTCCCTCAAATCGGTCGCTGGGTAGGTAAGTCATTACGACGAAGACGTGATTGGTTGCTCAACCTTGTTAGACCTCTCGCCAGGTGGTTAGGGTGCAAGAGTAGCTTGGTATAGTACTTTTCCTTCTGTTCTGCGATCACTTCTTTGACTGGTAGGATGTTTAAGTCGCGTTGTATGTTTTCGTTGCGAACGTACCACGGTGCCCCGGTGATGGTTCTCAAGATCTTCGACTGAGCTCGCTGGACTATGTCAATATTACTATTGCTGGCATTCCCCCATAATTGGGAGCCGTACATCCATATAGGTTTTAGTACCGAGTTATACAGCAGGACTTTATATTCGAGGCTGAGAGGAGACCGAGCGTTGATAAGCCAATGAAGGCTGCTGGCTTTTAGCTTTAGATGTGTTCTTTTGGCTTCAATGTGCCGGCGCCATGTGAGTCTTCTGTCGAGGTGTACTCCTAGATATGTCACTTCGTTTGCTTGCGGGAGTAGAGTGTTGTTTAACGTTAGCGGCGGGCAGTTTTGTCTGTTCAGGGTGAATGTAACGTGCTTGCATTTTTGTTCGTTCACTCTAATTCGCCAATCTGATAGCCATTTTTCAACGTCGATTATATGAAGAGCTAGCTGCGCAGTTGCTTGCCTCGGGCATTTTGAGCGGCTAAGAATAGCTGTATCATCAGCAAACGTAGATGTTGTTATTCGTGTGCTTGTCGGGATGTCTGCTGTGTAGAGGACGTATAGTGTTGGCCCTAGCACACTACCTTGAGGAACTCCAGCTCCAACAGTGAAATCATCAGATATAGCAGTGTTGCATCTCACAACAAATTTTCTGTCGTAAAGGTAAGACTCTAAAAGCTTATGGGTGTTGCTGGGGAGCATTGTCTTGATCTTGTACATTAGACCTTCTAGCCAGACTCTATCAAATGCTTGAGAGACATCTAAAAATACGGCAGTACAGTACTCTCGTTTTTCGAACGCGTTCCGAATTTCTGATGTTATCCGGTTGACCTGCTCAATTGTTCCGTGCTTTTCACGAAACCCAAATTGATGTGACGGGATTCCTTCCTGGAGTCTTAGGTATGTGTTTATCCGAATCAAAACGCATTTTTCAAAGAGTTTAGATAAGCATGAAAGTAGGCTTATAGGTCTATACGACGTGGGGACTGTGTGGTCTTTTCCCGGTTTTGCTATCATTATTATAATTGACTTTTTCCATCTCACTGGATAGTAGCCAAGTTTTGCGATGGTATTGAAAAGCTGGGTGATAGTGCAAACGGCGCAATATGGGAGCTCGATTATCATTTTGGGAGTTATGAGGTCGCAGCCCGGGGATTTTTTCGGATTCAGTTGATTTTTGATGATGCTAACGATTTCATTTGGGCGAAATTCGATTGACTCACGTTGAAGCTGAGGATCGTTTGGTAAAGTCGGCAGAGTAAACGCACTCGTGGCAGGATTTGGTTGGAATACATTTTTAAGGTGGTTGGCAAACGTGCTGGCTCTGTCTGCATCGCTACGTGCCCAGCCTCCTGTGGGATTTCTAATAGGCATCACGGTTTCTTTCGGTGAGCTCAGAGTAGGGTGAGCTCTCCATAGTGAGTTTTTCGTACTAGAAGTACACAATTGCTCTATGTAGTGGCGTTGGACATATGCTTCTTCTTGCTGTAAAGCTTTAGTAAAATCACGTGAGGCATGTCTTAAACGTTGCTTAGCAGATGGCGATCTGTGGAATTGCCACTCTCGACGTAAGCGTCGCTTTTCGAGGACGAGCTGCTCGATTTGTAGATTTGTCTTCTTTCGATTGCTTTGTGTATTTATGGTTTGAGGTGTTGAAGCTTGGGCTGCAGAGACAAGTACAGACTCCAGTGAATTAACAAAGCTGTCTACGTCGGCTTCATTATTGAGATGGGGACTTAGCTCAATGTGTGAGCTTATATACTTTCTGTACTTAATCCAATTAGTTTTCTGTGAGGTCAATTTTAGTGATTGTTCCAATGTTCCTGGATGCCGGAGTAGAATAAACAGTATAGGCGAGTGGTCAGATGAAAGATCCGGAAGGCATTCGGCGCTTATCAGATTTTTTTGAATGTTTTTGGTAATCGCAAAGTCTATTAAATCGGGCAGTTTCTTTGGGTCTGCCGGCCAGTATGTTGGTGTGCCAGGAGAAACATAGTCGAGCTTGTTCTTGGCGTTGATAATGGCATTGTAGAGCTGCTTTCTCCTTTGGGAGTCACGAGACGAGATCCCCAGTGTGTGTGCTTGGCATTGTAGTCTCCTGCTGCTATGAAGTGGTCTCCTAGTGAGTTGAAAAACTGCATAAACTCAGCTTCAGCTATAGTGAAGCGAGGGGGCAGTATACGGCGGCTAGTGTAAGTTCGTTGCCGGTATTTAGTTTTATATTTATAGATGTGGCCTGTAGGTAGTTTTTAGCAAATTTGTTATGATAGTAGTGCTTAATACGGCTTCTGATTAGAATTCCAGTCCCACCATGTGCTTTACCGTCTGGATGATTTGTTCCGTAGAAAGTATATCCTCGTAGATGAAAATTGTATTTGTTTGTAAGGTGTGTTTCTGAAAGCAGCATTACGTCGATTTGATTGTCGAGTAGGAATTGAGCTAACTCAAGTTTATGCTGTGAAACGCCGTTAGCGTTCCACGTAGAGATCCGTAGGGGAGTCATTATTTGGATTGTTGTGAAACCAGCATTTGAATCAATAGATTTTGGTTTCGCATTAAATCTTGCATAGTTGTGCGCATGAATGACATAAATTCTGTAAGGCTTTGTTGTAAGCTGCATATCATAGCTTCGAAGTTGCTTTTTGGCTGCTCCGGCGATTGATGTTGCTGAGCCATGCTCGGTTCTTGGTATGCTGATTGCAGAAATGAACTTTTTGGGGCAGGGGTAGCCGGTCCTGATTTTAAAGCGCTTGCGTATGTCACACTTTTGTCAGAGTTAATAGGTCCTAGTGAGGATCTGGCTGCAGTCGAGAAGAAGACTTCAGGGTTTGATCTGGAGACTTTCAACGTTTTATTTTGGGTGCGGGCGGTAATTCCTTTTTGATGGATGCGGCTTTTCAGATCCTTATAAACTGGGCAACCTCTATAGTTAGCAGTGTGATTGCCACCGCAGTTGCCGCACTTTTTCGAGTTGCAGTCATCTTTGCTCGCTGGCAGTGTGCGGAGTCATGAAGCTCTCCACAAACTACACACACCGGGCGCAGTTTACAGTATGACCTTGTATGACCATATTCTTGGCAGTTTGCACATTGTACCGGACCATTGCGTTTGTGCGGTTCCTCAACTGTAATACGGCGGTGCAGCAGGAACTGAAGATTATATATAGGGTGCACTTCGTATTTCTTCAGGGGCTTATTTTCTGGCTCGAGCTCAACCTTAAAGAGTGGCTGCGGCTTTCTATCCCTGTTAAGGATATTGAAGACTGTCTTTGCGCTAAATCCCTTCTCTTGTAGTGCCTTTGTTATCTCTGCTGGCGTTACTTCAGATTCTATACCCTTAAGTACGACTTGCAAGCCTTTTCTGCTTTTAAGCTGATACGTGTAAAAGTTCTTTTTATTATCGGTAAGATATTTTGATAATACTCTGTAATTGTCTTCAGACTTCATTTGAACCTTCGTTTCGTGAATGTTGCCCTTTACGAGGGGTATTATGTGGAAGTTATCCTTGCCAATAAGCTCAATAATTTTGTTGACGAGAACATTGGAACTTTTTTCTCGTATATAAATAGGCGGAGGCTTTGGCTTCCTTTTCTCGACTTCAGTAGATTCGGCCGCCTCAACCTCATAGGCGTCTGCTAAGATTTTGAATCGGTTCGAGTTCATGTCCGTTTCTATTGCAGCTAGGCTAGCATTGCCACGGGTTATTTTGCGTTGAGAATTTAGAGGGCTCATCTTTCTTTTAATTTGAATGTAGCGATCCATACCAGTCTGCACAGCCGGCTTAATAGGTTCATTGTTTTTGTTCTTTTTTTCGGGCAGTGCAGCGACAGACGTAGTAATGTTTACGCTGCTAGCTGATGATGTCGTTAAACGTGCTGTCGATACAGTTGCGGTTGTTGTTGTTGTTACGGTTGACGTTGTCAGCGAAATTGCGGTGCTGGTTACTGCGCTCTTAGGCTGCAGAGACATCGATGGAAGCGAGGGAGAGCATGAGCGCGCTCTATTGCTCTCTACGTTTAGAAAATTCGGTCGAGTTGGGGTAATTGACCGCACTTGATCAGAGCTTGCATTATTTTCGGTCGCTTTAAAAGAGAAGTACGCGTTGTTTCTTTGTTGTGAGAGCCGTCTCTCGTCTTGCTCACGGTTACGTTGTGCACGAATGTCGTTTTGACTCATTGTAATCGAGATTGATTAGTTATAGATTTAATTGTTATGATTTATATAGCGTCTTTTCGCGTTTTTGTAGATTTTTTAAACCAGTCACTGCACTTATGTGATTTTATTGAATATTTTTTCCGGAGCACAATAAATACCTGTTGTGTCGATATTTTCTCCTCGGACCTTGAAAATTTATGGTGGGGACACGCAAACTTCTCAACAGGCCGTACCAATATCCGCAGCTGGTCTCCAAGGTGAAGAGTCTCTAGTCGATAGAATAATGTAGGTAAGGGAAGTCGGCAAATTAGATCCGTAACTTCGGGAGAAGGATTGGCTATGAAGATTGAGATAGTCGGGCTTGATTGGGAAACAATAACATGGTTTATGTGCTCGTTCTGGGTAAATAGAGTTTCTATCATTTATGGTAGTATCTTGTTCCCTGGATAGTTTAGTTACGTAGCCAATTGTGGAACTTTCTTGCTAAAATTTTTAAGAATACTAGTTGGGCAACCAGCTAGTTCTTTTAAATTATAACGATTATCAATTAACAATCAATTCAGAACTGGCACGGACTTGGGGAATCCGACTGTCTAATTGGAGGATCAATGGGTCTGCAGAAGGGGAATAATGGTTCATTTATCAGCAATGGCAAGTGGACTACCGTCCTTCGTTAGTCAGATCAAGTCGACTCATAGGCAACATGTGCCCCACTAAAATGTGGCCTCCTCGTGGTGTTCTCCGGGTGCTGGACCGATGTAGTTTCGGCCCCAGCGAATATGAGCGGCGAAAGGGGCCATTGGGTTACCACCCCGATGGTCCTGAAAAACTGATGGTGCAAACTCAAATAACATGCCTCGGATAGCTGAAAGTTATTCAGTGAATTCTCCTACGGCATCCGTAGGAGCCAATCAGGGAAGGAACATAGATGCTAATCCAGTTGTTGGACATCTATGTCCAAACACTTCTAAGCACACCATTGTACCTTCCTACTCACTAAAGTTTCAAAATTTATATTACAAGTAATATAAATCATCTACTTTAGTGGTAATATATAGGTATACAACTTAAGCGCCATCCATTTTAAGGGCTAGTTGCTTCGGCAGGTGAGTTGTTACACACTCCTTAGCGGATTTCGACTTCCATGATCACCGTCCTGCTGTTTTTAAGCAACCAACGCCTTTCAATGGTTTCTGAATGAGTTGTTAATTTGGGGCACCGTAACATTACGTTTGATTCATCCCACAGCGCCAGTTCTGCTTACCAAAAGTGGCCACTGGGCACATTATATCATAACCTTAAACTTCATATCAAGAAAGTTAAGGTTCTTACCCATTAAAGTTTGAGAATAGGGTTAAGATCGTTTCGACCCTAAGGCCTCTAATCATTCGCTTACCAGATAAGATTATTTTATACAACAGTTAAATGCACCAGCTATCCTGAGGGAAACTTCGGAAGGAACCAGCTACAAGATGGTTCGATTGGTCTTTCGCCCCTATACTCAATTCTGACAATCGATTTGCACGTCAGAACTGTTTCGGTCTTCCATCAGGGTTTCCTCTGACTTCAACCTGATCAAGTATAGTTCACCATCTTTCGGGTCACAGCATATATGCTCAAGGTACGTTCCAGTTAGAGCATAAATAATATAAATATTATATTATACATAACTATATAGAACGCCCCGGCACATATGATTGCGTTAATTAACTATAAATAGTTAAAAAACTAATCCCAATAATAGTCAAGTTAATTACGCTATTAGGTTTTATATCATGCCAATAACTTGCACACATATGTTAGACTTCTAATTGAATTTTCCATTCAACTTTCCCTCACGGTATTTGTTTACTATCGGTCTCATGGTTATATTTAGTTTTAGATGGAGTTTACCACCCACTTAGTGCAGCACTATCAAGCAACACGACTCTTTGGAAACATCATCTAATTATCATTAACGTTATACGGGCCTGGCACCCTCTATGGGTAAATGGCCTCATTTAAGAAGGACTTAAATCGTTAATTTCTCATACTAGAATATTGACGTTCCATACACTGCATCTCACATTTGCCATATAGACAAAGTGACTTAGTGCTGAACTGATTTCTTTTCGCGGCGAGCGAAAGAAAATCCTTGTTAGTTTCTTTTCCTCCCCTAATTAATATGCTTAAATTCAGGGGGTAGTCCCATATGAGTTGAGGTTGTTTAATTACACTTATAGACAATTCTCTGCCTATTTTGAAATATACTATTTTTTTCTTGAAGGTCCATAATATTCATAAAATTATTCTTTATATACCATATTCGTTAATAAGAGGCAATTCTAGTTTATAAAATAATATATTTTTATGCTAGACATTCCTCAATATTATTTGAAATGAATAAAGAACATATAATTCTTCAAATTTCTCATGCAACAGAGTTTTAGTATTTTCATTTATAAATTCATATTATGAATATCTTAAGCGAGAACTTTTTAGATTCACACTTATATTATCCAATAATATACAATGTGCTTAAAATTCCGAAAAAATTTAAAACAACTTATTTAGCATAGTCTTACAACCCTCAACCATATGTAGTCCAAGCAGCACTAAAAAATTAATTAAAGTACATAACAGCATGGACTGCGATATGCGTTCAAAATGTCGATGTTCATGTGTCCTGCAGTTCACACGATGACGCACAGTTTGTTGCGTTCTTCATCGACCCATGAGCCGAGTGATCCACCGCTTAGAGTGATACAATTTTTTTTTATTTCATTACGTCAATAATATTTTTATTGAAAGAAATTAAAAATACACCATTTTACTGGCATATATCAATTCCTTCAATAAAATTTTTTTTTTATACCTAAATAAATGTTGCGAAATGTAATAAGATATATGACAAGTATATTTTAGCTAAATTTATTTATTATGATCAACATATGTAAAGCGTTAACCTGCAAAACAGGTACAACATTTGTTTTTCTTTAGGTGTTGCGAACCAATGTATGCGCACTGGAATATGCACAATACATTTTGCAACGCATGTATATTATGGTACATATACACGCAGTTTTTTATTTTATCCAAAACACATAAAACACTCTTAATACAGTATATAATAATAATAATACATGACAAACGGTTTTTAGCTAATTTAAATTATTATATGTTGCATAATTGTATCTCATATGATTGCATAAAATATTTATATTTATTAGTTACATAATTTATTAAATATTGCAATTCCCTAAAAGAGAAAAACAAATTTAATTTATTAACGGTTAGATGCATTAAAACAATAATGATTCTTCCACAGGTTCACCTACGGAAACCTTGTTACGACTTTTACTTCCTCTAAATAATCAAGTTCGGTCAACTTTTGCGAAACAACCGCAACACACAAGGCGTCACAGTGATCACGTCTGGAGACCTCACTAAATAATTCAATCGGTAGTAGCGACGGGCGGTGTGCACAAAGGGCAGGGACGTAATCAATGCGAATTAATGACTCACACTTACTGGGAATTCCAAGTTCATGTGAACAGTTTCAGTTCACAATCCCAAGCATGAAAGTGGTTCAGCGGTTTACCCGGACCTCTCGGTCTAGGAAATACACGTTGATACTTTCATTGTAGCGCGCGTGCAGCCCAGGACATCTAAGAGCATCACAGACCTGTTATTGCTCAATCTCATTATTGCTAGACGCAATTTGTCCATTTAAGAAGCTAGTGTCCTTATAATGGGACAAACCAACAGGTACGGCTCCACTTATATAAACACATTCAAACACAATAAACATTTTACTGCCACCATGAATGAAGGGCTATATCACCTGGACTTGGTAAGTTTTCCCGTGTTGAGCCAAATTAAGCCGCAGGCTCCACTCCTGGTGGTGCCCTTCCGTCAATTCCTTTAAGTTTCAGCTTTGCAACCATACTTCCCCCGGAGCCCAAAAGCTTTGGTTTCCCGGGAAGCGACTGAGAGAGCCATAAAAGTAGCTACACCCAATTGCTAGCTGGCATCGTTTATGGTTAGAACTAGGGCGGTATCTGATCGCCTTCGAACCTCTAACTTTCGTTCTTGATTAATGAAAACATCTTTGGCAAATGCTTTCGCTTAAGTTAGTCTTACGACGGTCCAAGAATTTCACCTCTCGCGTCGTAATACTAATGCCCCCAAACTGCTTCTATTAATCATTACCTCTTGATCTGAAAACCAATGAAAGCAGAACAGAGGTCTTATTTCATTATCCCATGCACAGAATATTAAGGCATTTGAAGCCTGCTTTAAGCACTCTAATTTGTTCAAAGTAATTGTACCGGCCCACAATAACACTCGATGAAGAGCACTAATGCAGGTTTTTAAATAGGAGGAACATATAAAAAAGTACAAGTACCTAATTATATATAAGAACTCCACCGGTAATACGCTTACATACATAAAGGTATAGTACTAACTACAATTGTAAGTTGCACTACCCGTATGAAGCACAAGTTCAACTACGAACGTTTTAACCGCAACAACTTTAGTATACGCTATTGGAGCTGGAATTACCGCGGCTGCTGGCACCAGACTTGCCCTCCAATAGTCCTTGTTAAAGGATTTAAAGTGTACTCATTCCAATTACAGGGCCTCGGATATGAGTCCTGTATTGTTATTTTTCGTCACTACCTCCCCGAGCTGGGAGTGGGTAATTTACGCGCCTGCTGCCTTCGGAATCGAACCCTGATTCCCCGTTACCCGTTGCAACCATGGTAGTCCTAGATACTACCATCAAAAGTTGATAGGGCAGACATTTGAAAGATCTGTCGTCGGTACGAGACCATACGATCTGCATGTTATCTAGAGTTCAACCAGTGTAACGATCTTGCGATCGCTTGGTTTTAGCCTAATAAAAGCACACGTTCCAGAAGGTCCATGTTTTAATTGCATGTATTAGCTCTAGAATTACCACAATTATCCAAGTAACTGTTAACGATCTAAGGAACTATAACTGATATAATGAGCCTTTTGCGGATTCACTATTAATTCGTGTGTACTTAGACATGCATGGCTTAATCTTTGAGACAAAGCATATAACTACTGCAGGATCAACCAGAATAATGTTCATTTCATTATGTAAATATATTTAAAATATAATTACTTAAATCTTCAAATATGTAAAATACATGACAACTCACAAATATTTTTGAATAACAAACGATAATCTTCAATAATTGTATATATATATATGTTATACTTGACATGTACTATACGAATGTGGCCATAATTAGATAGCATTCACGTTCGCTAGTTATAATTCACAATTGTTTATATAAATATATATACTTATATATAAAATATATATGCATATAATCGTTCAAAAAATATCATTTTATTTCAACTTACTAAATATATTATATCACACATGCATATTTATAATTTAAATTCAATTAATTGAATAAAAAACTATTTTATTTGTGATGACAAATTGATAATTTTATCTAATTTTGCATTTACGTGTAGACAATATTATATTAGTAAAAACCTCCGTCCACAATAGTGTCCTAGAGGATTTTTCAATTATTCATAAAATATTAATTCTTCAGCTACGAAACACCGTCTTCTTTTGAAAAAGACATTTAATACATTATATGCTTATATAATATTAATAATTATATAACTATATAATAGTATCAATTTTTATATCGGATGAGACTAATAATTAATTAATAATAACATAATTATTACTTAATATGCAAACTGAAATATATGCATCCAATATATATAAACGTGATGAGCACACACTGCCACAATGTATAGGTTTTGTCGTAGTCGCGATCGAACTTTCGAAGTGAACAGACGTGCCTCCGTGTGTGCTCCGTGTGAGAACCATAGAAACCTATAAAAACACTACCGACAGAGACGGAATTTAGAGTTCCCTGTGTGGGAGCATAATTGCAACAAAGTTCGAATATTTCAGTGACAGTGACACTCTTAATATTGTGAAAAATCGAGTTTTTCCAATTGCAAAAATAACCACGTGCGTGAAAAATTTCCAAGCTTTTGAAGCTATTTAGCTTTAAAGCTTGATCACAGCTGTTCGAACTTTACCCAAGTCGTGAGCCGCTGCGTGAAAAAGTTCCAAGCTTATAAAAGTTTAAAGCTAAAAGCTCGGTGTCAGCTGACCCAAGACACGAACCATCGAAATAGCAAAAACATCAACCACTAACCATACAATACATAGATGCTTCACCCAGAACAATTTTTTGTATCATCAAAAACAGTATTATTGCGACCCCAGTCGGGCCGTGCGTTGCGATTCGAACACCGAGCCTCTTCGGCTCATTCGAAAATTCGAATTTCTAACGCAGCGCGCAGCGTTGAGTTCAGTCGCAGATCAAATGCGGAGCGATGAGCACGGGTGCATTTTGTTTTATTTATATTTTCTCTAATTTCCTGAAATGTTATTGTTATCTTAAAATGTAAAAAACAAAATATTAAAGTTAAAACTTTTTTAAATAGAGTTTTAAAAAGTATTTGCAAAAAGGAATTTGTAAATCATCAAAAATCAAAGCGTTATTAAATTTTACTTCTATCAGTAAACTTGAAAGGGAATGAAAAAAGTTAAATCGCATTAAAAAAAAAAACAAAATATGCATATATTCTCGATCGGGATTTGAACCCGGACCCTCAACATGTTGGGCTTGCAAACCACCAACAGAGCCAACGCGGTCCTTGTGCAAGTGCCATTTAACTGCAAACATATAGAACGCGAGCAATTGTTGTTGCCTTCATCTTCGAGACTTTCGTCGCGGCAAAACAAAATTGACGTGCGCTAGCTGCTTGTCAGTGAGGCAACTGCACGTTGCAAAACTTCATATGCATACACATACTAATATAGGCGAGCATGTAGATACATACACGCATACATAGAAACGAAAGCAGAGCGCAACGAAATGCACCCGTGCTCATCGCTCCGCATTTGATCTGCGACTGAACTCAACGCTGCGCGCTGCGTTAGAAATTCGAATTTTCGAATGAGCCGAAGAGGCTCGGTGTTCGAATCGCAACGCACGGCCCGACTGGGGTCGCAATAATACTGTTTTTGATGATACAAAAAATTGTTCTGGGTGAAGCATCTATGTATTGTATGGTTAGTGATTGAACCTTCAAAAGATTACTAAAGACAAGAACCTCTTCATACATTTGAAAGCTTGGCGCGAATTTCGAACTCCTTTTAAAATTCGAATTCGCGTCAGTTTCTCACCATGAGCTGGCAAGCCCAGCCGCCTAGAAAGAAGGGCAACATTCAATATAAAATTACTGACTCCAGCGACTCCGAGCCTGGAGAAATAAAGCGCAAGAATGCCAAAAAAGCCGATAAGGAGAACAAGGCCAGCACCAGCGAGGCAGCCAATGCTGCATTAATGGGCAGACTTAAAAATAACTCATTCGGAATCCTATCTGAGGACGATGATGAAACAGATTCTAGTGATGATTACGAAGAGACACCAGCTGCTCCTAAGACATCCAAAAAGCATGACCAAGAGGAAAAAAGCACCCAAGGAGATCAAGCCACCGCCAATCTTCATCCCGGATGTAACCAGCATCAAGGACCTATCCAAAGCCATCTCTGGCGCCTTAGGCAAAGATGTAGAGGTCACATACAAAGCCAGCCAGAATAACTTCATTCGAGTCATGACCCCCAACAAGGATGCCTTTACCAAACTAAAGACTTTCTTGAGCGATAGTAAAAATAGATTCCACACCTTTCAACCCCGAGATGAACGCGCCTACCGGGTGGTCATCAAAGGCCTCCACCACTCGACCGATTTGGAAGACATCAAAGAGGGACTCGGCCGCCACGGGCGCAAGGTCAGGGATGTCCACAATCCCAATAAAAGGGGTACAAAGAAGCCTCTAAACCTCTTCTTCGTATGTCTGGAGCCGGCCAAAAACAACAAGGAGGTATACCAGATCAAACGGATATGCAGCACCATGGTCACGGTTGAACCGCCGATCAAATTCAATGATGTCCCCCAATGCTACCGCTGCCAGGCCTTCGGGCATACCCAAAGATACTGCCACCTCGACCATCGTTGCGTCAAGTGTGGAGACGAGCACTCCACTGCTGAATGCAATAAGAACGCCAGTGAACCGGCCTTCTGCCTTAACTGCAAGGGCCCACATGCGCGCCCTCATACAAAGGCTGTCCAGCTTACAGAGAGCGAAGAGTGTTTTTTGCCCCCAGGCAGGCAACCTCACGTTACTAGCCTCCCACCTCAGCAAGATCGACCCCAACGCAAGCAGAATCGACCCAAATGTTAGCTACGCCAATACAGCAAGAAACGCTGCCCCACAAGATAACATCCTACATCCCAACGCCAACTTAATCCCACCAAGCAATTCACTGGACGCGGCAATGGCCAGAATGGAGGCCATGTTTGAGCGCATGATGGAAAAGGTCATGAGTCAAATGACCCAAATGGTTGCTACCCTTTGCAAATCATTATGCAAACGGGATTAAACATAACGATCTGGAACGCTAACGGCCTGATTAAAAGCCGACCAGAGGTGGAACACTTTATCCACACACACAACACAGACATACTCCTCATCTCCGAAACTCACTTCTCCAATAGATAGATGACATCATCCACGCTGACCACCCCAGCGGCAGGGCTCATCGCGGAGCGGCAATTATTATTAAAGCGGGCATAAAGTACAACGAGCTGTGTACCTTAGAGGAAGACTGGGTACAATGTGCCAAAGTCAATCTGCCCAGCCCACTAGGCGACCTTACAGTCGCCGCGGTCTATCTCCCCCCCAGACACAGAGTATCAGAAAGGCATTTTGATCTGCTGCTGAGCAGTCTGGGTAACAGATTTCTAATTGGGGGGTGATTTCAACGCAAAAGCACCGATGGTGGGGATGCCGAGTCAGCAACCCTAAAGGAAGCGCACTACTTAGGTGCATCCAGCGCAGGAGCATCGTATGCCACACCACAGGAGAGCCCACCTACTGGCCAATAGATCCGACCAAAATTCCCGACACCCTGGACAAAGGATTTGATAGTGTCAAAGTCTCGTGCTCTTCTAACGCGGACCTTTTCTCCGACCACAGCGCAGTGGAACTGTGGCTGAACCTCCCTGCACTGAGAAAAGCTGCACATCCCAGGATGATCAAGAGGAGCACGAGACTGCAATCCTACAAAGCCTGGCTAACGGAAAATGTCAACCCAGTGCAAGATCTTAGCTCCACCGAGCAAGTGGACAACGCCATCAACGAGCTCACGCAACACATGTACAACGCCGCAGCACATGCTTCCCCCAGAACCCCAATCTCTCCCAGACTACCAACGTGGGTCCTACACCTTTGGTCTTCAGAGATCGCCTCGCTGGTAGCTGAGAAGAGACGGTTGCGACGAGTATGGTTCCTATCCAGAAAACCTAGAGATAAAAGGGTATTTAACAGAGCCGCAAAGCAGCTTAAGGATAAGCTCCTAAAGCTCAGGCAGAGCTCGTTTGAGGAATTCCTGGCCAATGTTGAGCCTGGAGACCCACAGCACAACCTTTGGCAGGTCACTCGTCATATAAAACGACCTACTAAGAGAGTTGCTCCAGTCCAGCGTGCTAGTGGCGCCTGGTGCCGCACAGAGCAAGAAAGAGCTGAAGCTTTTGTGGAGCACCTCAGCGAAGCCTTCAAGCCGATAATAAGATGCACCGACCTGGATATCTCAGCTACGCAACGTGCAACTACAACTATTAGATGAAAACACCAACAACAACCAAGAAGAGCTAGCTAAGGTCTCGGTGGATGAGGTCAAACTTGAGATCGAGGGACTCAAGACGAATAAATCGCCGGGCGCTGATGACATTGAACCACTGGCTGTTAAGCTTCTTCCCCCTCCCTGCCTACAACTCCTCGCCAACATATACAGCAGGTGCTTTCAGCTAGGACATTTTCCAACCATCTGGAAATGAGCAGAGGTAATTCTTATACCCAAACCTGGCAAACCTGAAGCCAATCTTGGCTCTTATCGTCCGATAAGTTTGCTGTCGATACTCTCCAAAATACCCGAAAGAGTATTTTTGCGCAGAGTATCGCCAGTGCTGGAAGAAGCTGGGTTGATTCCGGATCACCAGTTTTGGCTTCAGGCGTTCTCACTCCACCCCCGGAACAATGCCACCGTTTAGTCAGAGTGATACTGGACGCATTCGAGGAGAAGAACTACTGCTGCGCCGTAATGCTTGACGTGAAGCAAGCTTTCGACAGAGTCTGGCACCCAGGGCTACTGCTTAAACTTAAGAGAGAAACCTGCCTCAACCCCATTACGCATTTCTGCAATCTTACCTCGACAACAGAAGCTTTTATGTCAGATGCGGAGATGCGCGATCTACCACAAAAGGTATCGAAGCCGGTGTACCACAAGGCAGCGTCCTAGGCCCTCTATTGTACACGTTGTACACAGCGGACATGCCTACATTTTTCAACGAGAACCTATTGGTTGCCACATACGCCGATGACACAGCCTTCCTTGCCACAGCACGAACCCCACAGGATGCGTCGGAAATTATACAAAATCAGCTAAACACCATCGAGCCCTGACTGCGGAGGTGGAACATCTCGGTAAACTCTGAGAAGTCCACGCAAACCACATTTGCACTCCGCAACGGCAATTGCCCGCCTGTCAGTCTCAATGGGGATAATATTCCCGAAAATCCCACGCCCAAATACCTGGGCATGACGCTCGACAGGCGGTTAACATGGCGCACACACATCCTAAGGAAGAGAAAGCAGGCTGAAGAGAGGCTGAAGCAATTCCAATGGCTCATTGGAAGACGCTCGAAGCTTAAAAGCAAACTTAAACTGCTCGTCTACAAAACCATCATTAAGCCAATCTGGACTTATGGCATCCAGCTGTGGGGCACTGCCTGCAAATCAAACTGCAGGAACATCCAAAGGCTGCAGAACAAGGCTCTGAGAATGGTCTCGAACGCTCATCCTTACCATGACAACAGCACAGTTTTGTGACAGGTTTTCTACAATGCTTTTATTTTATTTAGTATTACCATCTAACGTATCTTTTTGTTGCACAAATTTAATAATACAACAGTAAAACTTCATTATTTTTAACTTTTTAATCATATTGCCTTCTATATGATTATTTTCATATATTTTTTATATATGAATTATGCCGGCATGACACTCCATATACATAGTCATATATAATTCACTTGTGAAATTTTTCTCATGTGACATGCCTACTCGACATCACTACCCCTATATAGGTTTTGTGACACGTTTTCTACAATGCTCTTATTTTATTTAGTATTACCATATAACGAAACTTTTTGTTGCACTAATTTAATAATACAACAGTAAAACTTCATTATTTTTAACTTTTTAATCATATTGCCTTCTATATGATTATTTTCATATATTTTTTATATATGAATTATGCCGGCATGACACTCCATATACATAGTCATATATATTTCACTTGTGAAATTTTTCTCATATAACATGCCTGCCCGACCTCACCACCCCTATATAGGTTTTGTGACACGTTTTCTACAACCCGCTCATTTTACTAAGGTCTACCATCTAATGCATCTTTATGTGGCACTGATTTAATAATACAACAGCAAAACTTTATTATTTTATTATCAATAATTTGTATTAAATACTGGTACAATCGTAAATTGTTTAACATTGTTTAAAATTTTTGTCAAAGTTGAACTCATATCTCGGTAGAACCTCATATCCTATGGCTGCAGTTCAATAAAAAATTCACCAAGTCCAACAAATGTTTTTCTCAAGTTAAATTCAAAATCTTATCTCATTATATTAATAAACTGTATAAAATGATATTTAACAAGTTTTTTCTTCAATTTTCATATGTTGAAATTTTTTATCAAAGTTGAACTCATATCTCGGTAGAACCTCATATCATATGGCTGCAGTTCAATAAAAAATTCACCAAGTCCAAAAATTTTTTTTCTCAAGTTAAATTAAAAATCTTATCGCATTATATTAATAAACTGTATAAAATTTTAAAAATTCGTAAATATTTTATTCGATTAGTGTTTCTATTAGCTGATTACTGTGAAAGTTTCATGCGGTTTTATCAACACTGGTAATTTTGGCGGGACTTTTAGCGCATTCATTTTTGCATTGTCGTCAACATGAATAAAATCGAATATCGTGCTGTCATAAGATTTCTGTTTTTAAAAAGAGAAATCCAACGACGATATTAAAAATGAGTTAGACAAAGTTTATAAGGATTCAGCTCCATCGTTTTCAACAATAAAATATTGGACTGCTGAATTTAAACGCGGGCGGACAAGCATTTTTGATGATGATCGCCCGGGCCGTCCTAGAGAGGTGACAACACCAGAAATTGTGGATAAAGTCCATTGGATGATCGCCGAATCAAGCTGCGAGAGATTGCAAATGCTCTAAACATTTCTCGGGAACGCGTTGGAAACATTTTACACGAATTTTTACACATGAGAAAGCTTTCGTCAAGATGGGTGCCGCGATTGCTCACAATGGAAAATAAGCGCAACCGCTTGCACATTGCGAAGGAGAGTTTGGCATTGCTTAACGCAAACAAACACGAATTTGTTCGTCGTTTTGTGACTGTTGACGAAACCTGGATTCATCACCATACACCAGAGAGTAAGGAACAGTCAAAGCAACTGGAGAAACGGCACCGAAAAAGGCAAAGATCGGTTTGTCGGCCAACGTGGTGATGGCAACGGTTTTCTGGGATGCCCGAGGTGTAATTCATGTGGATTATCTGGAAAAAGGCAGAACAATTACGGGAGAATACTATTCCAATCTCTTGGGACGATTTGATTCGGAGCGGAAGAAAAATAGCCGCACATGGCGAAGAAAAAAAGTTTTGTTTCACCAGGACAATGCTCCCGCTCACAAGAGCGTTTTCGCCATGTCGAAATTGTGTGAATTGCACTACGAAATTCTACCCCATCCACCCTATTCTCCAGATTTAGCACCCTGTGACTATTATTTATTTCCAAACTTAAAAAAATGGCTTGGGGGTAAGAAATTTCATTCAAATGAACAGGTAATCTGTGAAAAATGCCTATTTTGAGGACCTGGACTAATCCTATTTTATGGAAGGTATTGGGAAACTGGAGGATCGGTGGTCCAAGTGCATACGTCTAAAAAGAGATTATGTTGAGAAATAAAAAAGCAAAATTAAAAAAAAAAAGTTTTTTCTTTGTAATGCCGACTATTTATCAGCCCACCCTCGTATTCTGTTCACATAGATATATACATAAATGTATATATATTTTTTTATATCATGCATATTTTTAATTTTCGGCACTAATATAATTGCGTCCTTTTGCTACCAAATAAATATATATAACTAACGCATACTAAATAAATGCATATTTAAAATACATAAGTATTTTGTACACATAGATATACCATGCATATTTTTAATTTTCGCCACTAATATAATGGCGTCCTTTTGCTACCAAATAAATATATATAACTAACGCATACTAAATAAATGATATATTTTTTATTGATATATTATTTATTTATATATATAATATATTCATATGTATATTATATAAATTGTCTTCTTATATGCGTAATTGTATAACATAATTAATAATAATTATGCATACAATTTTGCATATTTATATATATAAAAATATATACGTTTCCATATATACATCATATATATAATATTTTTTTATATATGCCTTAAACATATATATTTTATCGAATCGTCAAGCAAAGGATAAGCTTCAGTGGATCGTAGTATGGCAGCTGCTCAACCACTTACAACACCTTGCCTGTTATAAAAGTCGTTTACAATTGATTCAAGGCTTTGTCATTGTATTAAATAATGTTTTAATATATAACTAGCGCGACACCAGGTGATCGAAGATCCTCCCAATTTACTATGTTATATGTAACATTGGCATTACATCCATCGTCGTCTATTAAATGAATAATAAACTTTTAATGGTTTAGAAGCCATACAATGCAAATTGCCCCTTATTTATCATTGCAGTCCAGCACGGATACGACCTTAGAGGCGTTCAGTCATAATCCAACGGACGTAGCGTCATACCACTGTTCGCTCGAACAAGTATTGTGCCATTGGTCCGTACCTGCGGTTCCTCTTGTACTACGCAGGAATGCTGTCGCAACAACGTTTTGTCATTAGTAGGGTACAACTAACCTGTCTCACGACGGTCTAAACCCAGCTCACGTTCCCTTGCATGGGTGAACAATCCAACGCTTGGTGAATTTTGCTTCACAATGATAGGAAGAGCCGACATCGAAGGATCAAAAAGCGACGTCGCTATGAACGCTTGGCCGCCACAAGCCAGTTATCCCTATGGTAACTTTTCTGACACCTCTTGTTAAAAACTCTTTAAACCAAAAGGATCGATAGGCCGAGCTTTTGCTGTCCCTGTGTGTACTGATGTGTGGTTTCTGTCCGCACTGAGCTGGCCTTGGGACACCTCTGTTATTATTTGAGAGATGTACCGCCCCAGTCAAACTCCCTACCTGGCAATGTCCTTGAATTGGATCATACCTGAGTAATTGGAGTTATACCAAATTTTTAATTTAAGAATACATAAATGCACTCTCTCATTAATGAATTTGTTTGCGATTATATAACAAACTCGTGATACTTTGATCAAGAAGCTTGCATCAAAACCCAATACCATAAGATATAATAAATATATCCGTATAATGGCTAGGAAATGATACACGTTCCATTTTAATCAAGTAAGTAAGGAAACAATAAGAGTAGTGGGTATTTCATTGTCGATACTAAACCGAAATTTAATATCTCCCACTTATTCTACACCTCTTATGTCTCCTTACACTGCCAGATTAGAGTCAAGCTCAAAAGGGTCTTCTTTCCCCGCTAATTATTCCAAGCCCGTTTCCTTGGCTGTGGTTTCGCTAGATAGTAGATAGGGACATATAAATTCCGGTGTTTTACGTGTGCACCTGTCAAAAGTGACTTATCACACGGTGCCCAGGGATCAATTTAAGCGTAATCAGCGCCCTCTTGGAATTCACCGCAGGTACACATTTGAAGAGCCAGTTGTTTGGACTGGACACTTCCTCCTGTGTGGAGAGCGAGGCCCACCTAAAACCTCTGCCGATCTGTGGTTCACGGCAACCGGTTGTATTACGCAACTCCACGTCGAGCACTCTGCTCTCTCCGCATTTGGATATAAACCACAGCCACCACGATGCTCCCGAAGGGCCACAACCCGTGCCAGGACGGACAAAAGTCCGCGGGCACCTGGCTCCCGTGGTACCAGAAGACCTCCGGTCAGGTTTCGTACCACAAGGGTACTACCAATTTAACTCCAAACAGTCAGCGTTGGTGACGCACCTCAAGAATCGCTTCGTACGATAAAGTGGAGGTCCACTGTGGGTGAAATTCAAAGACCCGTCATCCACACGGGTGAGTCAGTTTTAGCTATAAGCTCGGGACTGACGGCCCAGCTACCCCGTTTAGTCGTCTCGTACGACAAGCAGAGGTGCACTGTGGTGGAATTCTAAGACCCGCCAACCACACGGGTGAGTCAGTTTTAGCCATAAGCTCGGGACTGACGGCCCAAAAGGAAAAATTATCCTTTTAGTCGCCTCATACGACAAGCAGGGATAAGCTGTGGAGGAATTCTAAGACCCGCCAACCACACGGGTGAGGCAGTTTTCGCCTTTCAGCTCGGGACTGCCGGCCCATTCGTCGCCTCCTGGTACAACAATTGCCGACGCCTTGCGAACACGGCATCGGCAAATGTTTGCAATAGCTGCATCCTCTCCTGTGTCGCCACCGCTCCAGAAACCCTCCAGACGCCATGCAGGTATTCGATCCCAAGTCCATCGAGGTGACGCAAATCTGCATATATGGGGACATACACACAGAACGTGCAGCGCACGTGCAGGCGTTCCGCTTAGACGTCTCTCATGCAGAAATGCATTCAGCGATCCATGGCCTGTCAGCAGGAATCCAGCACGTAGGCTGAAACCGAAGTCTCGCCTGCTGAAGACGAACCCAGCATCCGGGATAAAGAGATGAGTCACCCGGCCGGGTTCATCACCATTATCCCATCTGCTTTGCCACTCCTGCAGCACACGGTCGTCCAGCATCGCCATCTTCTGCTTGTGATCAAGACCCGACAGATCTTGACCAAACAGCCAGTCGCTCTCCTCCAGCGGGTGATCGCGCTTGAGTTTGAAACTGATTGCCAATTTCTTGGCAGCCAGATCAAACGGGGGAACACCAGCAAGAACTTGCAGTGCCACAGTGGACACTGTACGGCACACCGGTAGGAATCCAAGAAGGATGCGCCTTTGGCAGGACAAGAGGTGCCTCCTGGCCCCTACTAGTCTCATCGCCGTGGCATACCACACTGAGGCACCAAATAGCGCACAAGGCACCATGAGTCCAGTGTAAATGGTCCGCTTGGCACGGGGACTGATCACCCAGTCAACCCGTAGTACGCGTGCCAAAACACCAACGATTCCGCTCAGCCGATCACGTAAAGACGCGATATGCGGGTTGAAATTCAACCGCTCGCCGACCGTGATGCCCAGATACCGGTATTTGTCAACGTAGGGCAAGCTTGCTCCTGCAAACCGTACCCCAGGCCGCCTATTAGCCGATAATTGGCCTTTCAGCATGACAGCCGTCTTACTGGTGGAGACGGACACGCCTACCTCCGTTCCCCAAGCTCCATATATTCCGCTCCTTTCGACTCCAGATCGTTACGGGAGTTTCCCTCAACGAGAAGCAGCAAGTCGTCTGCATACTCGCTCAGTTTGCACAAAGGCTCCAAGCGCCGAAGAAGCACATCCATCATGAGGTTCCAAAATGAATGGACCACTGATGGAACCTGTGGGCAACCTCTGGTCACCGGCACAGATGCTTCCTCGTATCTGCTGACGATGCACGCACTCTTGCCAGAGAAGAAGCTTCGCCATAAGCTGGCTTCTCGGCAGCCAAAGTCGATTAGTCGGCGTAGCACAGCATCCCACTCCACGTGGTAAAATGCTCCTTTGAAATCCACGAAGATTCCGAGTACATATCTTGCCGGGCTGGCGTCGACAGTACTCTTCACGTGTCTCCAGGCATCCTCCACACAGCGTCCAGGTTGAAATCCAGATTGCCATATGCAGCCCTCTGGGAGCATATCCTTCATTCCGCTGACCATGATACCCTCGAGCACCTTACCAAAGACTGGTAGCAGACATATACCACGTTAAGAGCCAGGATCGCTCCTGTCCTTATCGGGCCCCTTGAGAAGTGGCACAACGCGCGGGCGTTTCCACTCAGAAGGGAAATGTCCTTCGGCTAAACAGCGGAATACAACGCTGTAAGATGCTGAGGAATAGCACGCCAAAAACCTCCTTACAGATCACTCCAGTGTGATGCCGTCCATGCCAGGCGAGCGTCTGCTCCGAAAGTCTGGCGACACAAGCACTCACTTCGTACTCGTCGAGTGTGGGCGGAAACACATCTGGGATGGCAATCGGTGCATTCGACTCCGCAACGGGGAAGAAGTTACGGAGGAGCACTCGCGCACAGTCGTGCCATGTTACGACTGGGTCGCCATTTACCCGTAGGCAGCCCAACTCGGAATTCCGTTTATGACGTCGGCAAATCCTGTAGACATGCCCCCAGGGATCATCCCGATTATCTCCAACGAAGCGACGCCAGTTGTCCTCCTTTGCCGACAGAATAAGCTTCTTGTACTGACCCACGGAGATCCGCAGGTCAGTAGCAAGTCGCCCTGCTTCATCGCTGCCACAACGACGAGCATTCTGTAGCCGCCCGCCTCAGTCTCCTGACCTCTCGGCGCTTCGTACTGAGGTTGGCATTTCCACCAGACCACTTTCCGAACGGCTCTCGGCTGCCTGCGTCCAAATACATGGTCGCATACACTGTGCACCAGTGCACGCGTTGCAGACACCTGGTGAACAATGGACATCTCCGTATAGTCCTGCGGGAATTCGTCAAGCTTGCATACAAGCTCACCACGGAACGACTGCCAACGTGCATTGGAGAAGTTCCAGGACGGAACAGGAGCATCGCTCTCAACTGTGTCTCTGGTCTCGCGTCACCTCAACACAGATCGTGTTGTGGTCACTGAGGTCTCACTCGCCCACTCTCCAGTCATATGTGGCCCACATAAACGCTGCTTCGTTGGCAATCGTGACGTCGATATCACTCCATCCGCGGTGATTATCGAACGTATACAAACTACTGACCTCATTTAGCACGCCGGCTCGGATTCTTGAATCCATTCGGTCAGCAGCTCACCCCTTTGGCGGTTCGAGTCGCCACGAGCACGCTCGAGCGATTTGCTGAACCACAAGGGGGACACTGCATTCGCATCCATGCCACAGATAACCGGATTGCTACCAGCCAGTAGTAGCACGGAATCTAGATACGCAAGATACGGTTCCAATTCAGTGTTGTATTGGCAGTACACGAAGCTCAGGAAGCTTGACGCAACTCCACGTCGAGCACTCTGCTCTCTCCGCATTTGGATATAAACCACAGCCACCACGATGCTCCCGAAGGGCCACAACCCGTGCCAGGACGGACAAAAGTCCGCGGGCACCTGGCTCCCGTGGTACCAGAAGACCTCCGGTCAGGTTTCGTACCACAAGGGTACTACCAATTTAACTCCAAACAGTCAGCGTTGGTGACGCACCTCAAGAATCGCTTCGTACGATAAGTGGAGGTCCACTGTGGTGAAATTCAAAGACCCGTCATCCACACGGGTGAGTCAGTTTTAGCTATAAGCTCGGGACTGACGGCCCAGCTACCCCGTTTAGTCGTCTCGTACGACAAGCAGAGGTGCACTGTGGTGGAATTCTAAGACCCGCCAACCACACGGTGAGTCAGTTTTAGCCATAAGCTCGGGACTGACGGGCCCAAAAGGAAAAATTATCCTTTTAGTCGCCTCATACGACAAGCAGGGATAAAGCTGTGGAGGAATTTCTAAGACCCGCCAACCACACGGGTGAGGCAGTTTTAGCCTTTCAGCTCGGGACTGCCGGCCCATTCGTCGCCTCCTGGTACAACAATTGCCGACGCCTTGCGAACACGGCATCGGCAAATGTTTGCAATAGCTGCATCCTCTCCTGTGTCGCCACCGCTCCAGAAACCCTCCAGACGCCATGCAGGTATTCGATCCCAAGTCCATCGAGGTGACGCAAATCTGCATATATGGGACATACACACAGAACGTGCAGCGCACGTGCAGGCGTTCCGCTTAGACGTCTCTCATGCAGAAATGCATTCAGCGATCCATGGCCTGTCAGCAGGAATCCAGCACGTAGGCTGAAACCGAAGTCTCGCCTGCTGAAGACGAACCCAGCATCCGGGATAAAAAGATGAGTCACCCGGCCGGGTTCATTCACCATTATCCCATCTGCTTTGCCACTCCTGCAGCACACGGTCGTCCAGCATCGCCATCTTCTGCTTGTGATCAAAGACCCGACAGATCTTGACCAAACAGCCAGTCGCTCTCCTCCAGCGGGTGATCGCGCTTGAGTGAGAAACTGATTGCCAATTTCTGGCAGCCAGATCAAACGGGGGAACACCAGCAAGAACTTGCAGTGCCACAGTGGACACTGTACGGCACACCGGTAGGAATCCAAGAAGGATGCGCCTTTGGCAGGACAAGAGGTGCCTCCTGGCCCCTACTAGTCTCATCGCCGTGGCATACCACACTGAGGCACCAAATAGCGCACAAGGCACCATGAGTCCAGTGTAAAATGGTCCGCTTGGCACGGGGACTGATCACACCAGTCAACCCGTAGTACGCGTGCCAAAACACCAACGATTCCGCTCAGCCGATCACGTAAAGACGCGATATGCGGGTTGAAATTCAACCGCTCGCCGACCGTGATGCCCAGATACCGGTATTTGTCAACGTAGGGCAAGCTTGCTCCTGCAAACCGTACCCCAGGCCGCCTATTAGCCGATAATTGGCCTTTCAGCATGACAGCCGTCTTACTGGTGGAGACGGACACGCCTACCTCCGTTCCCCAAGCTCCATATATTACGCCGCTCCTTTCGACTCCAGATCGTTACGGGAGTTTCCCTCAACGAGAAGCAGCAAGTCGTCCTGCATACTCGCTCAGTTTGCACAAAGGCTCCAAGCGCCGAAGAAGCACATCCATCATGAGGTTCCAAAATGAATGGACCACTGATGGAACCCTGTGGGCAACTCTGGTCACCGCACACAGATGCTTCCTCGTATCTGCTGACGATGCACGCACTCTTGCCAGAGAAGAAGCTTCGCCATAAGCTGGCTTCTCGGCAGCCAAAGTCGATTAGTCGGGCGTAGCACAGCATCCCACTCCACGTGGTAAAATGCTCCTTTGAAATCCACGAAGATTGCCGAGTACATATCTTTGCCGGGCTGGCGTCGACAGTACTCTTCACGTGTCTCAGGCATCCTCCACACAGCGTCCAGGTTGAAATCCAGATTGCATCTGCAGCCCTCTGGGAGCATAGTCCTTCATTCGCTGACCATGATTACCCTCGAGCACCTTACCAAAAGACTGGTAGCAGACATATACCACGTTAAGAGCCAGGATCGCTCCTGTCCTTATCGGCCCCTTTGAGAACAGTGGCACAACGCGAGCGGCGTTCTTCCACTCAGAAGGGAAATGTCTTTCGGCTAAACAGCGGGAATACAACGCCGTGTTAAGATGCCTGAGGAATAGCACGCCAAACCTTTTACAGATCACTCCAGTGATGCCGTCCATGCCAGCAGCGAGCGTTGCTCGTAAGCCTGGCGACACAAGCACTCACTTCGTACTGATCGTCGAGTGTGGCGGAAAGCACATCGGTGATGGCAATCTGTGCATTCGACTCCGCACGGGGAAGAAGTCGGAGGAGCACTCGCGCACAGTCGTGCCATGTTACGACTGGCTCGCCATTTACCCGTAGGCAGCCCAGATCGGAATTCCGTTTATGACGTCGGCAAATCCTGTAGACTTGCCCAGGGATCATCCCGATTATCTTCTCCAACGAAGCGACGCCAGTTGTCCTCCTTTGCCGACAGAATAGCTTCTTGTACTGACCACGGAGACCGCAGTCAGTAGCAAGTCGCCCTGTTCATCGCTGCCACAACACGAGCATTCTGAGCCGCCGGCCCTTCAGTTCTCTGACTCTCCGGCGCTTTCGTACTGAGTTGCTTCCACCAGACACTTTCGAACGGCTCTCGGCTGCCTGCGTCCAAAGATACATGGTCGCATACACTGTGACCAGTGGCACGCGATTGCGGACACCCTGGTCATCAATGGACAGTCTCCGTGAGTCCTGCGGGAATTCGGTCAAGCTTTTGCATACAAGCTCACACGAACGACTTGCCAACGTGCATTGGAGAGCTTCCAGGACGGAACAGGAGCATCGCTCTCAACTGTGTCTCTGGGGTCTCGGCGTCACCTCAACACAGATCGTGTGTGGTTCACTGAGGTCCCACTCGTGCCACTCTCCAGTCATATGTGGCCACATAAGCGCTGCTTCGTTGGCAATCGTGACGTCGATCATCTGTCCGCGGTGATTATCGAACGTATACAAAACTACTGACCTCATTTAGCACGCCGGCTCGGGATTCTAGAATCCATTCGGTCAGCAGCTCACCCCTCGGCGGTTCAGTCGCCACGAGCACGCTCGAGTCGATTTGCTGAACCACAAGGGGACACTGCATTCGCATCCATGCCACAGATAACCGGATTGCTACCAGCCAGTAGTAGCACGGAATCTAGATACGCCAAGATACGGTTCCAATTCAGTGTGTGATTGGCAGTACAACGGAGCTCAGAAGCTTGAGCCAAATCTTCAGTGGACACTCACGCATACGCCAAAGTCCGTGAATGAGCGACTCAATAGGCATACAGATGCATCCGGGTTCGTCCAAAAGATGCGCTTTCAAACGCCGAATCAGCAAACACACGCATCCCGGCTGGAATTGCCCGTAATGCCGTGCTTTGTTGTCGACGTATGGTTCCCTGCACCAAGACGAACATGGGCGGGAGTCTCGCACCCGAGTTTGCAAACTCAATGGTAGCGGCTCGACCTCGACCACAAATTAGCTTTGATGAGCTAAACATTTTTAATGTCTAGCTTGCACCCTGCTAAGACCGCACCGTATATTGGGCACGTTCCGACAGCATGTAATGCCCGGAGGGGAAGCCCCTTGAAACGGCAGTTTCGTGCAGTCCACCGGGCAGGCACATTTCAACGCTACATGGGCTCGGTCTGCCCGCTTTGGGCGGCTATTTCGTTTTTCAATCGCGCATTGTGAACCTTAGTGTTCGAATCCCACACAGCGATACACGCGTATGTTCGGACGAGCGGACCTACAGCGGAAGGAAAACCACTGATGTGACGTCGGTCTTATCACAGCACCGGGCTTGCTTCCTGTTTCGTCCATTCTAGGTCGATTGATTCTGACACCGTCAGTGACGAACCACGCTTCGACGCCATATGCACCATCTCTTGGAAGGCCTGACGCGAAAACTTCCTCCTTGAAGTGGTTCTCATGAGCTCGTCCATTGAAGCATTCCGGCTAGATCGCTGTCCACGGTCGAACACGGTACTTTCGACCTCACTCCACGGTTTGGCTCAAACCTCCAACCGACCTGCGTTGAACGTTTTCGCGTTGGCCACCACTTTTTGACTTTCACTTCTTGACGGCCCGTACGAATGACGGGCCACCGCGCTTCAATTCACGAGAATTCGTGAACCCTACGCCCAGGCTGGTAGCAACTTGGTCATTCCTGCGGCAATCTCCTTGCCCACACTGTGGGTCCAGCTCGTCACCACAGCCGGACCACGGTTTCACGGTGCTTCTTGGCTGCAGGAGCTTTCGAGGTGCGCAATTCTGGCGGTATGGGCACGCCGGAGACACGCTCTGTTGCCAGCACACTCGTATTGGGGCCGTTAAAGGGCGCAGCACTGGAAATATAGGAACAAACAACGCAACCTTCGTCTCAAACGCGTTTCGCACAACTGCGCGGTCACCGCTCGCCAAGCCGGGCAGTTGGCTCGCAAACGGCGATGCCGCTTCCGGGCCATTCCAGCGCGCAGCACAGCGGACCCAGACCGTCTTGTCTACACGCGCTGAAGCCATACGCATCAGACCTTCGCCTTCACCACACTTGGCAAGCAACAAATTCCAGAGGAGCGGACAGGCGGCGCTCATTCGGGCGTAGCCTCCACCGTAAGCGGGTCATGGGCGCGAGGACCCAGAACCTTCCAGCAAAACCACAGTAGCAGCAGCAACTCATCTGGCGACTCCAGCGGCGGTTCAGCCGGTCTCCAGCGGCGGGTCCAGCGCGGATCCAGTGGGCGAATACGTTTACGGCTTGCCCTCCATCGGCGTGGCTCCAGATGAAGGAGAACAGCCAGCGCTTGGCAGAGAGGCATCCGTCGCTCGCAACACAAGATGGGCGACGTACAGCCCTATTTCGCGCCGTCTGCTCCTTTCTCTCTTCAATTTTGGGCGCATCTCGTGAATGGACATTTCAGACATCGCTACACACACGTTCGACCATTCGGGCATTTTATTGTTCATCACAACAAGCGCAGAGATACTGCAAGCAGTAAAACCCAAGCAGTGCACCAGTACACTTGTG
Source organism: Drosophila albomicans (assembly GCF_009650485.2). Lineage (NCBI taxonomy): Eukaryota > Metazoa > Arthropoda > Insecta > Diptera > Drosophilidae > Drosophila > Drosophila albomicans. The sequence continues at coordinate 141,295 of NW_026263672.1, forward strand.
GAGCAGTTGTACCTCAGTGTAAGGTCCAATTAACAGGCTTTTGTCCGTACAAAAACTGTGAGCTTTTCTCAACTTTCTTATTTTCTTCTTCTTTTTATTTGCGATTCACTGAAAAGAATAGGATAGAACTAGAACGTATGAACAGAACTAACTGAACTTTTCACGCAGCGTTCGGGTATTAACTTTTCCACAAAAGAAATAAAATTTCTCGGAAAATCTAAGTGTCACTGTCACTATTTTCTATCCAAATTATTGCGTTTAGGTTCCCGCACGGACACACTAAATTCCGTCTTGTTCCACTGTTTTATTCGTGTACGCAGATTTCTTACGGAGCGCACGGGACGCACTTTTGCGCACTTCGGAGTTCGTTTCGCAAACTGGTAGATAGGACAGAAAAACTCGAGTTAACGTGAGGCACCTTGCCCATGTTGGTTAATCCACGGAGCCCGAGTTAGAATCAAATTAAGCGTGAGCAGCGGCCCCTTGGAATTCACCGCAGGTACACATTTTAAGGCCAGTTGTTTGACTGGACACTTCTCCTTGTGGGGAGCGAGCCACCTAAAACTCTTCTTCCGATTTTTGGTATCGGCAACCGAGTTTGATACGTACGCACTCCACGCTGGTTAATTCCTTCATTGTCCGCTTTGACTACCACAGCCACACGATACTCCCGAATGCCAGCACAAAGACCAGACGGCAAGTCCAGCAGGCACTGGTTCCCGTGGTACCAGAAAATCACCTCTGGTCAGGTGTCGTATTGGCTACTATACTACCAATTAAACTGCCAAACAGTTAACGTTTGGTGCACGTACTCCTTAATCGCCTTTTTTAACGAGAAGTGGGGGGTCCACTGTTGGTTGACGTATCTTTACTACATCCCCCTGCCGCAACCACTCACGGCCAAAGTAGTAGGGACAGTGAATCTCGTTAATCCATTCATTTTGCGGCGTCACTAATTAGATGACGAGGCATTTGGCTACGCTTAAAGAGAGTCATACGATTACTCCGCCGTTGACCCGCGCTTACCTTGAATTTCTTCACTTTGACATTCAGAGCACTGGGCAGAAATCACATTGTGTTGGTCAACCCGCAGTGCCAGTCACAGCTTTGTTTTGAATTGACGTCGGATTCCCCAAGTCCGTTCCGTTCTGAATTGTGTTAATTTGATTAAATCGTTATAATTGAAACGAAACTAGCTGTTGCCCAACTAGCATATTCTTAAAAATTTTAGCAATAAGTTCACATGGCTACGTACTTAAACTATCGGGGGACAAGAAACTACCATAATGATAGAACTCTATTTCCAGGAACTAGCACATAAACATGTTATTGTTTTCCCAATCAAGCCCGACTATCTCATCTTCAAGCCAAATCTAGTCTCCCGAAGTTAACGGATCTAAATTGCCGA